>NC_092341.1:283122884-283428653 GCF_046630445.1 Rutidosis leptorrhynchoides | reverse complement strand
TTGGAGATAAAATCCATCGTTATCCTTTCCCATTTCCATTGCGGGATTTCGGGTTGTTGAAGTAATCTGGACGGTCTTTGGTGTTCGGCTTTGACTTTGGAACATGTCAAACACTTGGAAACATAAGTAGCTACGTCCCTTTTGATGTTCGACCACCAATATTGTTGGTTAAGGTCATGGTACATCTTATTGGCACCGGGGTGGATCGAGTATCGTGACTTATGGGCTTCATCTAAAATAAGACTTCGTAGGTCCCCATATATAGGCACCCAAATCCTTCCGGCGAAATATCGAAGTCCGGTCTCCCTAACTTCGAATCGAGAGACGAGAATATTCAAGAGCTCGTGTGAAACATTTTCATCCTTGAGAGCCTCATCTTGGGCTACCCGAATTTGGCTATTAAGGGTGGTGTGGATGGTAATGTTTAAGGCTCGGACACGAAGAGGCGCCGCTCTTTCTTTTTGACTTAAGGCATCGGCTACTACATTTGCCTTCCCGGGATGGTAATGAAGCTCGCAATCGTAATTGTTTAAGGTTTCAATCCACCTTCGTTGTCTCATGTTTAGTTGCTTTTGGTCGAAGATGTGTTGGAGACTTTTGTGATCGGTAAAGATAGTACTCTTGGTTCCATAAAGATAGTGTCTCCACATTTTAAGTGCAAAGACAACGGCTCCGAGTTCGAGATCATGTGTCGTGTAGTTTCGTTCATGAATTTTGAGTTTTCGAGAAGCATAAGAAATGACTTTCGTTCGTTGCATCAACACACACCCAAAACCATGTTTCGAGGCGTCGTAATACACAACAAAATCGTCATTGCCTTCGGGAAATGACAAGATAGGAGCGGTGGTTAGCTTTGTTTTCAAGATTTGAAATGAGGATTCTTGTTCGGTCGACCAATTGAATTTCTTTCCCTTGTGAGTTAAAGCGGTTAGAGGACGGGCAACCAAAGAGAAATCCTTGATGAATCTACGGTAGTATCCAGCGAGACCCAAGAATTGACGAATGTGAGTAAGAGTAGTAGGAGTCTCCCATTTACTAATGGCTTCGATTTTTGATGGATCGACTTTAATACCTTGATCACTTACAACATGACCAAGAAATTGAACTTCCTTCAACCAAAATTCACACTTGAAGAATTTGGCATAGAGTCGTTCTTGTCTTAAAAGTTCAAGCACAAGTCGGAGGTGTTCCTCGTGTTCTTCTTCGCTTTTAGAATAAACCAAAATATCATCGATGAACACGATAACGAATTTGTCAAGATACGGTTTGCACACGCGGTTCATAAGATCCATGAACACCGCCGGTGCGTTAGTGAGACCAAATGGCATTACAAGAAATTCATAACTGCCATAACGAGTTTGGAAAGCGGTTTTGGAGACATCTTCCCCCTTAACCCTTAATTGATGATAACCCGAGCGGAGATCAATTTTTGAATATACACAAGACCCTTGTAGTTGATCAAAGAGGTCATCGATGCGAGGAAGAGGATATCGGGTTTTAACCGTCAATTTGTTTAGTTCATGATAATCAATGCACATTCGTAGGGATCCGTCTTTCTTTTTAACAAACAAAATCGGAGCGCCCCAAGGTGAATGGCTAGGTTGGATAAAACCACGATCAAGTAGTTCTTGGATTTGACTTTGCAATTCTTGCATTTCGGATGGAGCGAGTCTATATGGCGTACGTGCTACGGGTGCAGCTCCCGGAATAAGATCGATTTAGAATTCAACCGGTCGATGGGGTAGAAGACCCGGCAATTCGTCGAGAAATACATCGGAATAGTCACTAACAATTGGCACATCATCGATATGCTTCTCATCGGACTCGACTTTCTTAACGTGAGCAAGGATCGCAAAACAACCCTTACGGAGTAGTTTTCTAACTTTAATACACGAAACGAGGTTGAGTCCGGTGCAACTCTTATCACCATAAACAATCAAAGGTTCACCATTCTCGATAGGAATTCGGATTGCGTTAAGATCACAAAGGATGTGAGATTTCGTTTTGGCTAACCAATTCATACCGATTATTACATCAAAGCTTCCTAGTTCCATGGGTATCAAGTCAATTTCTAACTCATTACCCAAAATGTTTAGTGTACACCCCCAGTAATATGTGTCGGCACTCAATAGTTTTCCGTTGGCCACTTCAATGGTATAAGTGGTATCTAGTGGGAGTGGTGGAGTATTAAAAGAATGAGTCAAAGTCTTGGATACAAAACTCTTATCGGCACCCGAATCGAATAAACAAGTAACATAAGTGTTGTTGAGGAGAAACGTACCCGTGACTAATTCATTGTCATCTCGGGCTTCCTCGGTGTTGATGTTGAAAGCTCAGCCGCGTGTGTTGAGGTTGGCTTTCTTCTTCGGACATACATTTCTAAAATGTCCCGTTTGGCCACATTCATAACAAGTACCCGGTTTTGGTGCATTGGGCACCTTTTGAGCGATGGGGGCGGCACTTCTACAATCGTTGGCCACATGACCACCCCTTTAGCACCGGTGGCAAAATAGATTGCTACATTTACCATAGTGGTGCTTGTGGCATTTGTTGCAAAAGGGTTTATTTCCGCCATAACTTTTCTTGGCGTCGGAGGTGTAAGGCTTCTTAGCAAAGTTTTTGTTGCTTGATTGGGAGGGTTCCCACTTTCTTTTGTTGTCGCCCGATTTATCCTCGGCCTTAGGTGCCAGAACTACGATTTCGTCAACTGTTTCTATCAATTGTCGGGCCATGTTCAATGCTTGTTGTAGCTTAGCAGGTTTGGCTGACATCACCCCTTGTTTGATGCTCTTTGGAAGACCATACATATAGAGTTCAACCCTTTGAGATTCGGGGTTCACGAGGTTGGGACACATCAAGGATAGTTCGGCGAATCGTTGGTTGTAGGCCTTGAGATCGTTTCTGACCGCCTCTAAGGTTCTTAGCTCTTGTTCGAGCTTTCGGGTTTCTTCGCGAGGGAAATATTCGATGACCATCTTTTCCCTTAAATCGGCCCAAGAGAGGGCGTGAGCTTCATCGGTACCCACCGATTGTACATAAGTATTCCACCATGTAAGAGCGACACCGGCGAAGGTGTGAGTGGAGTATTTGACCTTGTCTTGGTCCCGACAACCGCTTATGCTAAAGATGGCCTCCGTTTGTTCGAACCATCGAGTGAGAGTAACCGGTCCCCCGGTTCCATCAAAAGTGTGAGGTTTGCACCCCATGAAGGATTTGTAGGAGCACCCTTCATTTGAGTTACCGGCTCCATTGTTGTTGTTGTTGTGGTTGTTGTTATTGTTGGAGGAGTGATCGGCCATGGCCGCTTCCACGACGGTGGCTATCATTCGTTGTAGAGCTTGTTCGGGAGTCTCATGGCGTGGCACACGACGAGGAGGCATTGTTCCTTCAAAACACAAGAATACCGTTGATTAGTATTCTTAATAATACTAACCATGATATGGAATAAGGATAGAGAAAAATTTTCCTTGACTCGCCTTAAATTCTTTATGTCATAATGTCGGAATGTTCATATG
Source organism: Rutidosis leptorrhynchoides (assembly GCF_046630445.1). NCBI lineage: Eukaryota > Viridiplantae > Streptophyta > Magnoliopsida > Asterales > Asteraceae > Rutidosis > Rutidosis leptorrhynchoides. Next base: position 283,425,138 of record NC_092341.1, on the reverse strand, counting down.
AGTCACCGTAATATATTCCCGGAAATTATATTACCCTAATTCATATGTGCATTCGACACTAATTCATATAGTCAAGGTGGTGCGTCAATTAAATTAAGTAACATGAGATTAAGGTTGAATAAGAAATTGATGTGATAGACGAGTTCGAGTATAATGCACAAGTAGTCAAGTAATTCCTACTTCATGTCTATATGCCGGTTGTAGTCTAGACTCACCAATGTACCCTATGACTCGGGGTTGACACCAATGAACTCTAAATCCCTACAACCAACGCTCTGATACCATCTGTAGCGACCCGACCAAATCATGTTTGACGGCACTGACTACTTCGGTCCCGTTGCGTGGTCATAAGTGTTTATTATGACGTTTGACCAAAATATGTCGCATTCATTTCATAAGAAAAAGGATGTTTCAAGTTTACAAATGTAGTTCAAAAGATTAGTTACAAAACCAAGTTTAACGTACGAATGAAACCTATGCGACACAATTTAAAGTAGTTAAAAGACGCTCCAACTATGCATGCATACTCGACATCCAAGCAAGTATCAAAAAGAGTGCGGAAGCATGTATCAAGTAGCTTTCAAGGACCTGAGAAAACATATAGAAAACTGTCAACGAAAACGTTGGTGAAATCATAGGTGTTTTAGTAAACGTTGCATTTGAACCACAAGATTTAATATAATATGATTATCAAAATCATTTGCATTCCAAAGTTGTTATTTGTTTCGCGGGCACCCAATTATCAAACTTAACTGTTTTGCACCCTTTGCGTAGTGTTAGAACATACACTAGACCCGAAAATATATTTCATCCACTAACGGTAGCGAACCATCCGAATGAGGCTCGTCAAGCCCATGTGATCACATAATATAAGTTCACGTTTACACCCTTCAAGTGTAACTAATGATAATTGAATTGAGGATTTTCGTTCAAATCCATACGTGGAATGTTCATTTTCGTACTTGTGTTCAATGTATAAAAGTATGATACGTATATGTTTCTCATCCCATAGTTTAAAGCATAAAAGTTGTTTGAAAGATGGGACTATGATCTCACCTTGAGTGCACGATTGAAAAGTACTTCACAAAGTAACGTGTGCGAAGGATAGTGCTAGTCTTGACCTAAACAAATAAGTCGTATCAATAACGGTAAACACGATAGGTCAAAGATGTTCAATTAGTCCTATGGCTCGTTACGACTCGATTATGTAGCATGTGAAATCAAATTGTCAAGTTTCATGCAAGATACAAGTATAGAAACAAGTTAGGAAGGTTGCATAATCATTTGGTTAAGTTTGAAAAAAAGTCAAACTTTGGTCGGTCAAAGTCAACGAAAAGTCAACACGTTCGGGTCGGGTCCCGAACTATTTTTCTGAGGTTTTTAATCATATATGAGCATGTTAGAACAAGTTACATGTGAATCGGAGGTGCATAGCATAGCAAACATTATTCGAAAATTGACAAAGTTGGACAGACCACTTTGGCGCGCCGCGCGGGTATATGGCGCGCCGCGCCATTACCTGTGCAGAGAAATCTGGCAGTTTTTAAGTTTTATGCACGAACCTAACTTCAAACAATCACTATTTATGACCCGCAAACAACCAAAACATGTATCTTATATCATCGGAAAGGTATTTTGACAAGGAAAATAGCTAAACACATTTCAACAATCACATTTACTTTTACAACAACCAAAATCACATTCAAAGCTCCTCATTAAATGCACTCAAGTTCATAAATGAAATTCGATGATTCGGTAACCAATTTACATGAATGATATGCCGTTTCGAAGGTGATCAAGCATACAATACAACCTAACACTTACAAATAACGTTTCATGTCATTCAAAGCATCAAAAGTTCATTTCAAGTTCATCAAACCCTAACCCAAATTCACCAAAACCAATAATCAAGTTTATGAAGTTTTCTAAAACAACCTACACATCAAATTGAAGCTAGTGCTACTAGTAACACATTTAATACTTGCACTTTACCATAACAATAACATTTAAGCAACCAAATTAGCAAATCAAACACACCAAAGTTCATATTCAAACTAGTTACTTCAAATAACAAAATCGAACATATCAATCATATATTCATGTTAGACTTGAGCCATAGACACTAATTAACAACTTTATAACTTAAAAACATCAAGAACACAAAATCTAGTGATTTTAGAAAGTTACCCAAACTTGATGAAATCGGTATGGAATCGAAGAGGAAGATGAGAGGATTCCGAATATGCAATTTGTTTAGATGGATGCTTGCTCGATTTGATTTAGATGATGATTCTTGAAATTGGAGAATTGAGAGAAAATATGGAAGTAGAAGAAGAAAATGGAAATGAAAAAGAAAAGATGGGGGTGGGGGTTGACAAGTCAAAGGCTAGTCACCTCTTTGGCATTTTGGCGAAACTAGTCCCTCAAGTTCGTTTGCGGGTGCGTGAAATACCCAGACGAGATATTTTTAAAACACGTATTAACCGGAGATGTTATAAACATATAACGGGATTTAAATAGTTAAACGGAAAAGTAAACGGAAAAAGGCGGGATGTTACACGTGTTCTCCTGGTTCGGGCAATTTCTAATAATGTGGCCCGGTTTTCCACATTTATAACAAAATACATTGGCATAACTTGCTCCGACACTACTTACTCCGCCATTACTTGTTCCGACACCATTTGTTCCTTTCGTTCTGTTAACCCCTGGTCCGTAGACCTCACACTTCGCCACGCTATGACCATTTCTTTTACACTTGTTGCAAAATTTGGTACAGAACCCCGAGTGATACTTTTCACACCTTTGGCATAGCTGCTTCTGATTATTGTTGTTGTTGTGGTTATTATTGTTGTTAAGATGATTGTTGAAGTTGTTGTTGTTGTTGTTGTTGTTGTTGTTGTTGTTGTTGTTGGGCCGTTTGTTGTAATTGCGATTGATGTTGCGATTGTTAGGATAGTTGTTGCGATTATTGTTGTAATTGCTGTTGTTGTTGTATTGGTGATTCTTATCACCGTTTTCCTCTCACTTTCTTTTGACTTGCTTCACATTGGCCTCTTCAGCAGTCTGTTCTTTAATTCTTTCTTCAATCTGGTTCACTAGTTTGTGAGCCATTCTACATGCCTGTTGTATGGAGGTGGGCTCGTGTGAACTTATATCTTCTTGGATTCTTTCCGGTAATCCTTTCACAAATGCGTCGATCTTCTCTTCCTCATCTTCGAACGCTCCCAGACACAATAGGCATAATTCTGTGAATCGTCTTTCGTATGTGGTAATATCAAATCCTTGGGTTCGTAACCCTCTAAGTTCTGTCTTGAGCTTATTGACCTCGGTTCTGGGACGGTACTTCTCGTTCATCAAGTGCTTGAATGCTGACCACGGTAGTGCGTAAGCATCATCTTGTCCCACTTGCTCTAGATAGGTATTCCACCATGTTAACGCAGAACCTGTGAAGGTATACATAGCGTACTTCACTTTGTCCTCTTCAGTACACTTACTTATGGTAAACACCGATTCGACCTTCTCGGTCCACCGTTTCAATCCGATCGGTCCTTCGGTTCCATCAAATTCCAAAGGTTTGCAGGCAGTGAATTCTTTGTAGGTGCATCCTACACGATTTCCTGTACTGCTAGATCCAAGGTTATTATTGGTATGTAGCGCGGCCTGTACTGCGGTTATGTTTGAAGCAAGAAAGGCACGAAATTCCTCTTCACTCATATTCAAGGTGTGTCGAGTAGTCGGTGCCATTTCCTTCAAAATAGTCAAATGAAACGAGTTAATCATATAGAATATCAAGAGTAGTCAATAGTATTTCGTAGCATAATATGAACTTATTTATAAAAGCTCTTTCTTCATATTAGCGTTTTATACTCTTTAATTCGGGTAGTACCTACCCGTTAAGTTCATACTTAGTAGCTAACATACCATTTCAACTACTACAATTCTATATGAAAAACTAATCGCAAAAAAATATATATCATATTCAAACCTTTATACAATAACTTGCAAACTTACAATACCTCTATTTTACATATAGCATGAAATATAGCACATAAAACTTTGATACAAAGTAGTTGCGAATATAATTCTAGTTAATAAATAAGGCGTTCAGCAAAGGCAACAAAGACACGTAATTCATACGTCCAGAAACAAGTCATGCATTCTGGTTTTACTAATACCACTTCCCATCCTTGGTTTTGTGGAACGTAACCGTTGTGATCGATAGTATGACAACGTGTTGTAACGTCGTCAAAAGGGCGAAGGTTACGTAATGACCAACAGTCTCGTAATAACCAAAAAACCTCATTTCTTACCCCAATTACCAACTCCGTCACTTGTGGGAACGTTTTGTTTAATAGTTGTAGCCCGATGTTCTTTTTCTCACTTTGGTAAGAAGCGAACATTACTAACCCGTAAGCATAACATGCTTCTTTATGTTGCATGTTAGCCGCTTTTTCTAAATCATGAAGTCCTATATTCGGATTGAGTCAAAATAATTTTTTAACCCATTGCGTAAAATAGCATTTGGGTTCCCCGCAATATATGCGTCAGAGTAAACACATCGTAACTTATGGGTTTCCCAATGTGATATCCCCCATCTTTCAAACGAAAGCCTTTTATAAACCAAGGCATTCTTGGAACGTTCTTCGAATGTCTTACAAACTAATTTTGCCATAAATAGTTGTGCTGAAGAATTCTGACCGACTCTAGACAAGATTTCATCAATCATGTCTCCGGGTAAGTCTTCTAAAATATTGGGTTGTCTGTCCATTTTGTGTTTTTATACTGTAAAATAGACAAGAGTTAGATTCATAAAAGATACTTATTAATACAAGCAATTTTTACATATATCGTAAAGCATAAGCACACTATATTACATATATTACACCGCACAAATACAACTATCTTATCCCGACTCACTCGTTTCTTCTTTTTCGAACTTGGTTCTTTTTGCTAAGTTTTTAGGGATATATGATGTTCCCCTTATACGAGCCGTCGTTTTCCACATTGGTCTAGAAAAAACCTGGTGGTTTAGAGGTTCCCGGGTTATTGTTACAACTTAAGAAATACGGGTGTTGACGATACATATAAAGTTCATCGGGGTTGGAATCAGATTTTTCTATTTTTATGCCCTTTCCCTTATTGTTCTCTTTTGCCTTTTTAAATTCAATTGGGGTAATTTCTATTACATCATCGGAATCCTCGTCGGGATCCGATTCATCGGAGAATTGGTAATCCTCCCAATATTTTGCTTCCTTGGCAGAAACACCGTTGACCATAATTAACCTTGGTCGGTTGGTTGAGGATTTGCTTTTACTTAACCGTTTTATTATTTCCCCCACCGGTTCTATTTCTTCTTCCGGTTCCTCCTCCTCCGGTTCCGATTCTTCTTCCGGTTCCGATTCCTCTTCGGGAACTTGTGAATCAGTCCACGAATCATTCCAAATTACATTTGACTCTTCATTATTATTAGGTGAGTCAATGGGACTTGTATTAGAGGTAGACATCTATCACATAATATCAAACACGTTAAGAGATTAATATATCACATAATATTCACATGTTAAAAATATATAGTTTCCAACAAAATTTGTTAAGCAATCATTTTTCAAGTAAACACGGTCGAAGTCCAGACTCACTAATGCATCCTAACAAACTTGATAAGACACACTAATGCAAAATTCTGGTTCTCTAAGACCAACGCTCGGATACCAACTGAAATGTCCCGTTCTTATTGATTAAAAACGTTCCATATTAATTGATTTCGTTGCGAGGTTTTGACCTCTATATGAGATGTTTTTTCAAAGAAAGCATTCATTTTTAAAACAAACCATAACCTTTATTTCATAAATAAAGGTTTAAAAAGCTTTACGTAGATTATCAAATAATGATAATATGAAATATCCTGTTTACACACGACCATTACATAATGGTTTACAATACAAATATGTTACATCGAAATCAGTTTCTTGAATGCAGTTTTTACACAATATCATACAAACATGGACTCCAAATCTTGTCCTTATTTTAGTATGCAACAGCGGAAGCTCTTAGTATTCACCTGAGAATAAACATGCTTTAAACGTCAACAAAAATGTTGGTGAGTTATAGGTTTAACCTATATATATCAAATCGTAACAATAGACCACAAGATTTCATATTTCAATACACATCCCATACATAGAGATAAAAATCATTCATATGGTGAACACCTGGTAACCGACATTAACAAGATGCATATATAAGAATATCCCCACCATTCCGGGACACCCTTCGGATATGATATAAATTTCGAAGTACTAAAGCATCCGGTACTTTGGATGGGGTTTGTTAGGTCCAATAGATCTATCTTTAGGATTCGCGTCAATTAGGGTGTCTGTTTCCTAATTCTTAGATTACCAGACTTAATAAAAAGGGGCATATTCGATTTCGATAATTCAACCATAGAATGTAGTTTCACGTACTTGTGTCTATTTTGTAAATCATTTATAAAACCTGCATGTATTCTCATCCCAAAAATATTAGATTTTAAAAGTGGGACTATAACTCACTTTCACAGATTTTTTACTTCGTCGGGAAGTAAGACTTGGCCACTGGTTGATTCACGAACCTATAACAATATATACATATATATCAAAGTATGTTCAAAATATATTTACAATACTTTTAATACATTTTGATGTTTTAAGTTTATTAAGTCAGCTGTCCTCGTTAGTAACCTACAACTAATTGTCCACAGTTAGATGTACAGAAATATATCGATAAATATTATCTTGAATCAATCCACGACCCAGTGTATACGTATCTCAGTATTGATCACAACTCAAACTATATATATATTTTGGAATCAACCTCAACCCTGTATAGCTAACTCCAACATTCACATATAGAATGTCTATGGTTGTTCCGCAATATATATATATATATATATATATATATATATATATATATATATATATATATATATATATATATATATATATATATATATATATATATATATATATATATATATATATATATATATTTATATTTATATATGGGTCGACATGATAGGTCGAAACATTGTATACGTGTCTATGGTATCTCAAGATTACATAATATACAATATAAGTTGATTAGGTTATGGTTGGAATAGATTTATTACTAACTTTCACGTAGGTAAAATGAGTAGTTTTTATCAATCTTGTTTTACTCGCCATTTCTTCGTTTCTAATCCGTTTTGAGTGATTCCAGTGGCCACGGTTTCGTGTTGAACTTAACTTTATGAATCTAAATAGAAAAAGTATAAGTTTATAGTTGGAAATACAAGTTATAAGTCATTTTTGAAAGAGGTAGTCATTTCCGTCGAAAGAACGACATCTTGATGACCATTTTGAAAAACAAACTTTCACTTTGAGTTTAACCATGATTTTTGGATATAGTTTTATGTTCATAAGAAAAATCATTTTTCCAGAAGTATAGCTTTTAAATCAAAGTTCTTCTTAGATTTTAATTATCCCAACCAAAACAGCCCCCGGTTTTACTACGACGACGTATATCCAGTTTTATGGTGTTTATCGTGTTTCCGGGTTTTAAATCATTAAGTTAGCATATAATATAGATATAGAACATGTGTTTAGTTGATTTTAAAAGTCTAGTTAGAAGGATTAACTTTATTTTCGAACAAGTTTAGAATTAACTAAACTATGTTCTAGTGATTACAAGTTTATAACGTTGAATAAGACAGCTTTTTATGTATGAATCGAATGATGTTATGAACATCATTACTACCTAAATTTCCTTGGATAAACCTACTGGAAATGAGAAAAATGGATCTAGCTTCAAAGGATCCTTGGATGGCTTGAAAGTTCTTGAAGCAGAATCATGACACGAAAACAATTTCAAGTAAGATTTCCACTCGAAATAAGATTGTTATAGTTATAGAAATTGAATTAAAGTTTGAATATGATTATTACCTTGTATTAGAAAGATAACCTACTATAAGTAACAAAGGTTTCTTGATCTTGGATGATTACTTGGAATGGATTTAGAAAACTTGGAAGTAAACTTGCGATCTTGGAAGTATTCTTGATTTTATGAAACTAGAACTTTTGGAATTTATGAAGAACACTTAGAACTTGAAGATAGAACTTGAGAGAGATCAATTAGATGAAGAAAATTGAATAATTAAAGTGTTTGTAGGTGTTTTTGGTCGTTGGTGTATGGATTAGATATAAAGGATATGTAATTTTGTTTTCATGTAAATAAGTCATGAATGATTACTCATATTTTTGTAATTTTATGAGATATTTCATGCTAGTTTCCAAATGATGGTTCCCACATGTGTTAGGTGACTCACATGGGCAGCTAATAGTTGATCATTGGAGTGTATATACCAATAGTACATACATCTAAAAGCTGTGTATTGTACGAGTACGAATACGGGTGCATACGAATAGATTTGTTGATGAAACTGAACGAGGATGTAATTGTAAGCATTTTTGTTAAGTAGAAGTATTTTGATAAGTGTCTTGAAGTCTTTCAAAAGTGTATGAATACATATTAAAACACTACATGTATATACATTTTAACTGAGTCGTTAAGTCATCGTTAGTCGTTACATGTAAATGTTGTTTTGAAACCTTTAGGTTAACGATCTTGTTAAATGTTGTTAACCCAATGTTTATAATATCAAATGAGATTTTAAATTATTATATTATCATGATATTATGATGTACGAATATCTCTTAATATGATCTATATACATTAAATGTCGTTACAACGGTAATCGTTACATATATGTCTCGTTTCAAAATCATTAAGTTAGTAGTCTTATTTTTACATATGTAGTTCATTGTTAATACACTTAATGATATATTTACTTATCATTTAACATAATTAACCAAGTGTATCAATATCTTAATATGATTCATATGTACCTAGTAAGACGTTATAACGATAATCGTTATATATATATATCGTTTTCGAGTTTCTTAATTTAATAGTCCCATTTTTATGTATATAACTCATTGTTAAAATACCTAATGAGATATATACTTATAATAAAATCATTTTAACTATATATATAACCATATATATGTCATCGTATAGTTTTTACAAGTTTTAACGTTCGTGAATCACCGGTCAACTTGGGTGGTCATTTGTCTATATGAAATCTATTCCAATTAATCAAGTCTTAATAAGTTTGATTTCTTAACATGTTGGAAACACTTAATCATGTAAATATCAATTTCATTTAATATATATAAACATGGAAAAGTTCGGGTCACTACACCCGAATCGAATAAACAAGAAATATAAAAGTTGTTGGGAAGAAATGTACTCGTGACTAGTCCATTGTCATCTCGGGCATCCTTAGCGTTAGTGTTGAAAGCTCAACGGCGTGCGTTGGTTTTAGCTTTATTCTTTGGACATGCATTTCTAAAATGACCCGGTTGGCCACATTTATAACAAACACCCGTTTTCAGTACATTGGGCCCCTTTTGAGCGACGGGGGCGGTAGTTTTACAAACATGGGCCACATGGCCAATTCTTTGACACTTGATGCAAAATGGCTTGCCACATTCACCATAATGATGTTTGTGGCACTTGTTACAATAAGGTAGGTATCCGGCATAACCTTTCTTACCGTCGGAGGTGAAGGGCTTCTTGGTGAAGTTGTTGTTGTAGTTGCTCGATTGGGGGGCTTCCCACTTTCTTTTGTTGCCACCCGATCCATCCTCGGTCATTGGTGCCGGCGCTTCAAATTCATCCACCTTTTCTATAAATTGGCGGGCCATCGTTAAAGCCTCGTGTAGGTTGGCGGGTCTTGATTACATTACCCCGTGTGGAATACTCTTAGGGAGGCCATCCATGTAAAATTTAACTCCTCGGGGCCGGGAGTCATGAGGTTTGGACACATTAAGGCTAGTTCGGAAAACCGTTGATTATAAGCTTCGAGGTCATTCCGGGTCATTTTTAAGTTCCCTAGCCCCTGTTCGAGCCTTCGAGTCTCTTCGTACGGGAAATATTCGGTGATCATTCTTTCTCTTAATTCGGTCCAAGAGAGTATGTGGGCTTCATCGGTACCCACCAATTGTACATACGTGTTCCACCATGAGAGAGCAATACCGGCAAAAGTGAGGGTGGAAAACTTGACCTTATCTTGGTCCCAACAGACGCTTATGCTAAAAACGGCTTCCGTTTGTTCGAACCATCGGGTGAGAGCAACCAGTCCCCCGATTCCATCGAAAGTGGGAGGTTTGTACCCCATGAAGTTCTTGTAGGAGCACCCCTCGTTTGGATTTCCGGCTTTATGATTGTTGTTGTTGTTGGAGGAGGAGTGACCGGCCATGGCCGCATCTACGGCGGTGGTTATCATTCGTTGAAGAGCTCATTCGAGAGTTTTAGGAGGAGTATTGTGTTGACCTTGGTGAGCCATTGTTTCTTGAAAACACAAGAATATCGTTGATTAGTATTCTCAATAATACTAACCGTGATATGGAATAAGGATAGAGAGAAAATTTTCCTTGACTCGTCTTAAATTCTTTATGTCATAAAGTCGGAACATTCATATGAGTCACCGTAATATAATCCCGACAATTATATAACCCTAATTCATATGTGCATTCGACATTATTTCACTAAGTCAAGGTGGCGTGTCAATCAAATTTAAACAACGTGAGATTAAGATAGAATAAGAGTTAGATATGAATAGAAGAGTTCGAGTATATATGCACAAGTAGTCAAATAATTCCTACTTTAAGTCTATATGCCGGTTGAAGTCTAGACTCACTAATGTACCCTATGACTCGGGGTTGACAGCAATGAACTCCAAATCCCTACAACCAATGCTCTGATACCATCTGTAGCGACCCGACAAAATCGTCATTGACGGCGCCGTCTACTTAGGTCCCGTTACGTGGTCATAAGTCTTTAAAATAACGTTTGACCGAAAACATGTCGCATTCATTTCAAACGTAAACTGTGATGACCCGAAAATTTCTGACCAAATTTTAACTTAATCATTAACGTTTCCGACACGATAAGCAAAGTCTGTAAAGTTGAATCTCAAAATTTTTCAACTATTCAATTACCTTTCGATTGTTCTCAACGATTCGTGAACAATTATATGTAAATAGATACATATATATATACCATAACTTGAAAACGTAACAAAGTGTTGAGTATATGATACTGTGCATTAAACTTATTGGTTTGATTATCTGATTGATATATTTAGATACAGAGTTAAAAGATTATGCCAAACGATTGAATTAAAAGATAATTATTGAGTCCCTTAAGGATTATGATATTATTACGGGTCTCTGTTGTAAGGTCCACGTTGATTTGGGAAATCATTCATTCTTAACGGTATTCGGAATAAATGGTAAAGTGTTTGTTTAAATAACGTAATTTGGACACATACAATAATAAGGAATATCAACTGTTGGAATTAGATATATGAATAACTTGCGATATGTATTTTAAAACGTGTTTATTAATATTGAAAATATATATTTAACAATACGATAAAATATAATATTAACTTGGTCATAAAAATGAATTGTTATTATATATATATATATATATATATATATATATATATATATATATATATATATATATATATATATATATATATATATATATATATATATATATATATATATATATATATATATATATATATATATATATATATATATTAACAAATAGCGAGACGATGATTTATAGAAGTAAATGATCAAAATACTCGAAAGTTTAAGATATACTTTCAGTGGTATAGTTTAGGGATAATTTAAGGATATATTTTGACAAAGGTACGTGACACGAAATGTAAAATACAAGTTTTCTCAGCGTACGAAATGACATTTGAAAAACCAAAACCGGGACATAAGTCGAGTGATGACGTACGACTTATCGGAATAAAAATTACAAGTCAACTATACATGTGAATTTAATATAATATATAATTAATTATATAAATTAAATATATTATATATATTATATAAAATTATGTCGACAAACAAAAAGTTAAAAGTTTGTGAGCAGGATCAGAGGGCCATGCGATCACATGGCCTTGAAGCACAAATCCCATGCGATCGTATGGGGTACTTTTTTAGAAAAGGTTCTATAAATTGCGCGATTTGTGGCTCAGCTGAATCTATCTCTCTTTCTCTAGTATTATTACTCCGTAATATTTATTTAATTTATTTTATTATTATTATTATTATTATTATTATTTATATTATTAAGATTAATATTATTATTAATCTTATTATTATTAGTATTATTAATTATGTATTATACATAAAATACTACGACGAGGTCATGAGTGGGTTATTTTCAAAATGGTTTTCAAGCGGGATAGAGCTAAGGAAATTATGGGTTATTGCCAAGGAGGTTATGGGTAATATTCGGGGGTATATTTGTGAATCAAACCTAGTGTTTATCATCTCCGTTACGTCTACGTACTTTCCTACAATATTGAATCTCAATACTGATACGTAAGCACTCATATCTTATCTTTTATATATTAATTATGTATCCATGTCTAGTGCTCGAGTATATATATTTATATATGCTTGTATGCTAAATTTCGTCGTTAAATAGTTTATAATGAATCACTAATTAAATACATATATTACTGGTAAAAGGTATATGATATACATGTTTTTGGAAAGCTGGCGAAAAATCAATAACTTTTCATTTAGATATCGAATAGTTTCGATGAACGGATTAAAAGATATGATCAACTGAATTATGATTGACGTTAATTGAAATTGCATTTGAATCTGCAATTAAGATTTAAACAACTTGTTTACGAGATTGATAAAGTGAACTTTTAAATATTACCAACCGAGTAAATGAATCCTTATATAAGGCACGTCTCGTTTTGTTGAACTATTGTCAAAATTGACTTTTTGAAACGACTTTGGAAAACTATTATATGTCGATCTCGAGCATTAGGATTGTGATACACTATGACTTGACCTAGCTTGATCGACATATATTGACCAACATATGTTCTCTAGGTTGAGATCTACGATTAATTGGTAATCCGAGTTTCGATCACATTTTGGTGAACAACTTTATATGCTGCTAAGGTGAGTTTCATTGCTCCCTTTTTAATTGCTTTTGCAATATATATTTTTGGGCTGAGAATACATGCAATTTATTTTAAACGCAATGGATACAAGTACATACTTAATTCTACACTGAGTTTGAACCGAAAATCCCTTAGCTTTGGTAACTAGTAGCTGCCAGTACATAGGATATGGACTGGTGGGCGCGAATAACAGTATATGCATCCATAGGGTTTGACATCCCCGTCCGAGCTAGAGCGCTAACCTTTTAACGGACGTGTGTTATTTGAGTTTAGGACACGTTGGTTTACGTGTATTAAAACGAATGGGGTATTTATCATTATAACGTTAAAGCTTAGTTACCAGGGTGCTCTGTTACGTAGATTCTATTGACAAACTTTTGATAAATGTTTCTGGATGAAACAACTAAAATCTTGTGATCCACTTTTATATACAGATTATGCGAAACACTAAAACTTTGAACTCACCAACCTTTGTGTTGACACTTGTTAGCATGTTTATTCTCAGGTTTCTTAGAAGTCTTCCGCTGTTTGCTTATATGTTAGACAAGCTATGTGCATAGAGTCGTACATGGCATATTTTTCAAGGAAACGTTGCATTCACCAAATCATCACCATGTATCTTATTTTGACTGCATTGTCAACGAAAGTACTATTGTAAACTATTATTTACGGTGATTGTCTATATGTAGAAATTATCAGATGTCAAAAACCTTTGATTTAAATATTCATTTATGGTGTGCCTTTTCAAAAGAATGCAATGTTTACAAAACGTATCATATAGAGGTCAAATACCTCACAATGAAATCGATGAATGACGTGTTTGTCCATATGGATTTGGAGCGATCGTCACAGTTGGTATCAGAACGTTGGTCCTAGTGAACCAGGTCTTGCATGAGTGTGTCTAACTGATAGTTGTTAGGATGCATTAGTAAGTCTGGTTTTGCTTATCATTTCTTATCGGAAATTACCTGCTTATCATTCATAGTCTAGACACGTGTTACTGCATTGATTGCATGAATAGTGTATAGACAAAATTCATATCTTAGCGTATCTGTTACTGTAAACTTTTTCTGACATCTTTCGAAAATTTCTCCGTGATTAATGGAATTTGGTATTATATATACATATGTAAATTATGTATTGAAGAATACCAAACTAAATTCTATAATCTAATTCATATCAAAAATCATCTCCCTAATTATACAAGATGGATCCCGTATCTAGTTCAAATTCCTTAAACTCTGACAGCTATTCCGATATGGATATTCACCTGAATTCCGAAGACAGTGTAACTGGAATGGATCAACCAATTAGCCATCATCTATTCTGGATGAATTGGGGATGGGTTCGTAGCTTACTTAATTATTGGAGACAAGAAGAAGGCGATCCCTTCCATCCACCACATTGCCCTCTTGGCGAAGAACCTGAAGCACTTACCGGCGAACCTGTTCGAGACACCATTTTCTCTCTCATTTCCAGAGTATCTCATCATAACCATATACTATCTCAAATTATGGATCTTATTCATCCACTCGTCTGAACCGACAATCATCCCGGTGTAGTAGAAGAAGTCAACGAGCTTCGCTCTCGGGTAGTGGCTTTGGAGAATATGGTGCAAAGGTTACAAGCACCAGCAGCATCACCGGCATCAACAGTACCACCACCAACAACACCAACAGTACCATTACCACCACTAACAACATCCGCATCGCAAACCTCAACTTCACAATCTGTTCCACGAGCATCAACGTCATACGCACCGTAGTTACCAAGAAATACCAGCAACAATAACCGATGAAGTATTAACTCATTTCCCCTGATGAAATTTTATGTATATTTAATATATATGAATTTTGAAATCAAAATAAATCTTTTCGTACTAGGCTATTACGTGTGAATCTTAACTGGTAGGTACTACTCGGTTAGTTCATATTACTAATATGCTATGATGTACATCGTTCGTTAACGACTTAACCATCGTTAACTACAATCTCTGTTTCAACTCAATGAATTTCATTTCATAATAAACCAGGAGTATTATTCAATTACATAATTGATTTTACATTTTTATTTTCGATGTATTCGAAACTTTTCAGAAAACATCATCTGTGCCTTGTAAGGTTCACAAAAATTCCACAAACACCAACATCCTTCACCGAAGAATATCAATAAGAATAAATAATGAAGTATTGATTTCATTAGTGAAAAACTCCGCAAAGATTATGTAATCTTTAATGTTTTAGAGATTAATCATTTCTAAGTCAAGCCGAAAATCAAATGAGCTTAATATGATATTAACTCATTAAATCTGTATTACATCTGAAAAAAATATACATACAGATATTTTCATAAAGACTGTAATGAAAATTCTTTGTACAAAGTATTAATTGTGAATTTTTTTTAACGGGTAGGTAATACCCGGGAAATATTTAAGTTTGCAATTAATATGTTACACTGTACATTCTTCAACTTTGATTCAAAAATTAGTAACAATACTCACAACGATATACAATCATTTTCATAAAAATTCAATTACATATTCTGATATTGACGGATCAGAATCCAAGTCATAACTCTGAACCGGTAACATCATTCTTAGATCTCTACATCTTTCAAAGCTATACTTTGACTTCAAAACTGTGAAAGATCCTTTAGCGTTGTTTTTACCGAAAATAACCTTGCAATCCCTTTTCAAAGTATCCAGTTTTATCACACTTCCAACCAGTCAACTTCAACTTTTCAGATTAAGCCTTAATGTAACCTTGATATATACGTTTTGTTAATGGTGAACCTTTTATGTCCCACCACATTAGCAGTAAATTTACCAACAACTTCATTAATCTTTGACCTTTCGAAAAATCCTAATACTCATTGAAACCCTATCATTTACTCATTTGCATCGTGTAACGAGAATTGCCATACGAATTATCGGGAATTAGAAATCAGTATTTTGAAATCTTGCAGCACGTCTACGCCAATAGTTATATGTGTACATATAACGTCTACCTCCTGGACTTACATACTTCGAATGTGAAGTTTCTGAAAAACACCCCAAACTACGAAACTAGTTCTCCGAAATTTGGAAAAAAATGTTGATGAAGCAGCAAAAACTGTAAATGACCTTAACAGTTAAAAGTTTGATGATAAAGAATAGTATGGTGGTAAAGCTGAGAAAAATAGAAGGTTTGGAACTGGAAAACGGATTGAGCAAAGTATGAAGGAGGCTGTGGATAAATCACAAAGACTGAACCTGCCTTCAAAGAATCCAAATGATTCAGTGTCTGCTGAAATCCTTAGCGAATACCTTGCTTTCGAATCTAAACCCTTGCGGACAAAATTCTTCATCATCCTCTGATATTAGAAATTCTAAGATATCATCGTATCTTTCATTATAAATATCCTCCATATTTCTAGAGATAATTCCATAATTATTCTTATCGGAAATCAATTTTCTCCTTGCGATATCTGTGTTACATCATAAAAGAAACTATTTTAGTTTCTAAAATCCGAAAAATCCGAAAAAAATGGATGTTTTGAAGTAATGTTGGGAATTGAAGCATGAGTTAGTATAATATAATGACACTTGATCAACGTGATTTTATTACAGTAAGTCATGCTGAGTTTCTAAATGGAACGTGATGGTTCACAGACCATATTGTCATCATGTGTCATGTTACACGACTCTTACATTCTACCTCATCTCCAAACATATTAAGAACATATCTTCTTGATAGTTCTATTTTTCCAGATATTCTGGTAATTTGACAAATCAAGATCGTGTCATCACAATTTCCTTCTTAGAACATTAATTATGTTCATTCCGAAATTCATATCTACGAATTCTGGACTATTATCCGCTTGACTTAAAGTCGGGAAGAGAAAACAAAAGCATGAAGCTTCAAAATATTAATGAAAGTATAAATCACAGTAAATTGGAGAGAGTATTAACTGTGGATGTCAATGATTATGGAAAGACAGAAGTAGAGACATCGAAATATAGGGAAAGATATAAAACCCAACAACCACCCAGAGATCATAAACCATATATATCGATGAATATAGCAATATAAAGACAAGGGAGGACTAAAAAAACTATAAAACCAAGAGTATAGTAGAAGTGAATAGATTCTTCTGGCGGCAGATGGAAAAGAAGAATGACAGATATGAAAGTTAGGGGTATATCAAGAATCAGAACTGGATGAAGCATTTCACAATATTTTGGAAGTATGAAATGAAGAAGAAGATATAGGAGTGGTGAAAATAATGAAACGGAAGTGTTTAATTTATAGCAAAATATCAGGCATAGCAATCGAGGCAGATTACGCATTTAATCAAAGAAAATCCTAATTTCCGCAAATTCCGAAGAATCAAATCTTATTTAGAGAATGAAGATTTTCTATTCCTTAAATTCCAAAAATCAATCGTTACTACGTCAACAGTTAAGGCGAATCTCTATTCCTTCAATTCACTATTTTACCATAACTTCTCTCATATTCTTCGAGTAATTGGATTGTTTTATCCATATTATTCAACGGTAATAAAAATTCTATTTATCAACTCATATTCGTCATGAAAACATTTTTATTGTTAGCCATGACGACCTCACTCAAATTTCGGGACGAAATTTCTTTAACGGGGAGGTACTGTGATGACCCGAAAATTTCTGACCAAATTTAAACTTAATCTTTAACGTTTTCGACACGATAAGAAAAGTCTGTAAAGTTGAATCTCAAAATTTTTCAACTATTCAATTACCTTTCGATTGTTCTCAACGATTTATGAACAATTATATGTAAATAGATACATATATATACCATAACTTAAAAACGTAACAAAGTGTTGAGTATATGATACTGTGCATTAAACTTATTGGTTTGATTATCTGATTGATATATTTAGATACAGAGTTAAAAGATTATGCCAAACGATTGAATTAAAAGATAATTATTGAGTCCCTTAAGGATTATGATATTATTACGGGTCTCTGTTGTAAGGTCCACGTTGATTTGGGAAATCATTCATTCTTAACGGTATTCGAAATAAATTGTAAAGTGTTTGTTTAAATAACGTAATTTGGACACATACAATAATAAGGAATATCAACTGTTGGAATTAGATATATGAATAACTTGCGATATGTATTTTAAAACGTGTTTATTAATATTGAAAATATATATTTAACAATACGATAAAATATAATATTAACTTGGTCATAAAAACGAATTGTTATTATATATATATTAACAAATAGCGAGACGATGATTTATAGAAGTAAATGATCAAAATACTCGAAAGTTTAAGATATACTTTGAGTGGTATAGTTTAGGGATAATTTAAGGATATATTTTGACAAAGGTACGTGACACGAAATGTAAAATACAAGTTTTCTCAGCGTACGAACGGACATTTGAAAAACCGGAACCGGGACATAAGTCGAGTGATGACGTACGACTTATCGGAACAAAAATTACAAGTCAACTATACATGTGAATTTAATATAATATATAATTAATTATATAAATTAAATATATTATATAAAATTATGTCGACAAACAAAAAGTTAAAAGTTTGTGAGCTGGATCAGAGGGTCATGCGATAGCATGGCCTTGAAGCACAAATCCCATGCGATCGCATGGGGTACTTTTTCAGAAAAGGTTCTATAAATTGCACGATTTGTGGCTCAGCTGAATCTATCTCTCTTTCTCTAGAATTATTACTCCGTAATATTTATTTAATTTATTATTATTATTATTATTATTATTATTATTATTATTATTATTATTATTATTATTATTATTATTATTATTATTATTTATATTATTAAGATTAATATTATTATTAATCTTATTATTATTAGTATTATTAATTATGTATTATACATAAAATACTACGACGAGGTCATGAGTGGGTTATTTTCAAAATGGTTTTCAAGCGGGATAGAGCTAAGAAAATTATGGGTTATTGCCAAGGAGGTTATGGGTAATGTTCGGGGGTATATTTGTGAATCAAACCTAGTGTTTATCATCTCCGTTACGTCTACGTACTTTCCTACAATATTGAATCTCAATACTGATACGTAAGCACTCATATCTTATCTTTTATATATTAATTATGTATCCATGTCTAGTGCTCGAGTATATATATTTATATATGCTTGTATGCTAAATTTCATCGTTAAACAGTTTATAATGAATCACTAATTAAATACATATATTACTGGTAAAAGGTATATGATATACATGTTTTTGGAAAGCTGGCGAAAAATCAATAACTTTTCATTTAGATATCGAATAGTTTCGATGAACGGATTAAAAGATATGATCAACTGAATTCTGATTGACGTTAATTGAAATTGCTTTTGAATCTGCAATTAAGATTTAAACAACTTGTTTACGAGATTGATAAAGTGAACTTTTAAATATTACCAACCGAGTAAATGAATCCTTATATAAGGCACGTCTCGTTTTGTTGAACTATTGTCAAAATTGACTTTTTGAAACGACTTTGGATAACTATTATATGTCGATCTCGAGCATTAGGATTGTGATACACTATGACTTGACCTAGCTTGATAGACATTTATTGACCAACATATGTTCTCTAGGTTGAGATCTACGATTAATTGGTAATCCGAGTTTCGATCACATTTTGGTGAACAACTTTATATGCTGCTAAGGTGAGTTTTATTGCTCCTTTTTAATTGCTTTTGCAATATATATTTTTGGGCTGAGAATACATGCAATTTATTTTAAACGCAATGGATACAAGTACATACTTAATTCTACACTGAGTTTGAACCGAAAATCCCTTAGCTTTGGTAACTAGTAGCTGCCAGTACATAGGATATGGACTGGTGGGCGCGAATAACAGTATATGGATCCATAGGGCTTGACATCCCCGTCCGAGCTAGAGCGCTAGCCTTTTAACGGACGTGTGTTATTTGAGTTTAGGACACGTTGGTTTGCGTGTATTAAAATGAATGGGGTATTTATCATTATAACGTTAAAGCTTAGTTACCAGGGTGCTCTGTTACGTAGAATCTATTGACAAACTTTTGATAAACGTTTCAGGATGAAACAACTGAAATCTTGTGATCCACTTTTATATACAGATTATGCGAAACACTAAAATATGAACTCACCAACCTTTGTGTTGACACTTGTTAGCATGTTTATTCTCAGGTTTCCTAGAAGTCTTCCGCTGTTTGCTTATATATTAGACAAGCTATGTGCATGGAGTCGTACATGGCATATTTTTCAAGGAAACATTGCATTCACCAAATCATCACCATGTATCTTATTTTGACTGCATTGTCAACGGAAGTACTATTGTAAACTATTATTTACGGTGATTGTCTATATGTAGAAATCATCAGATGTCGAAAACCTTTGATTTAAATATTCATTTATGGTGTGCCTTTTCAAAAGAATGCAATGTTTACAAAACGTATCATATAGAGGTCAAATACCTCGCAATGAAATCGATGAATGACGTGTTTACAAGAATAGTCACATATTCATTTAAATATTGTTTCATTTAAATATTCATTTATGGAGCGATCGTCACATAAACATTGTTTCAAAGTTTACAAGAATAGTTCAACCACTAGTTACGTTACAATGTTATAAGTACAAATGAAACCTATGAAGCACAGTTTAAAATAAAGTCAAAAGACGCTCCATGTATGCATATATACTCGACACCCAATGCAAGTATCAAAATAATGAGCGAAAGCATGTATCACATATCGTTCAAAGAGCTGAGAAAAATATAGAAATCTATCAACAAAAATGTTGGTGAAATCATAGGTTCAAGTAAGTAAGTGAGTAATTAAGTAAGTTGAATCACAAGATTTGCAACATTGAAATAATAGTAATACATTCTAAAAGTTAATATCACGAGCACCCAATTATCAAGGCTTAACTTTCCATCCAAGAACCCCATGACAATAGTGTTAGAACGTACACTGTTTCTCGAAAATATATTTCATCCGTAGGACGGTAGCGAACCATCCGAATGAGGGTTTGTCAAACCCATATGGCCATACAACATAAGTTCTCGCTTACACCCGGCAAGTGTAACTAATGATAATCGAATTGAGGTTTTTTGTTCTAACTTGTATGTAGAATGTTTGTTTTCGTACTTGTGTTCACTTTGTAAAATGAAACGTTTATGTTTTCTCATCCCAAATGTAAGTTTAAAAGTGTAAAAGTGGGACTATGATCTCACCTTGAGTGCACGAGTAAATAAAGTACTTCACAAAGTAATGTATGTAAGAACGAGTGCTATTCTTGACCTAAACAAGTAGGTTGTATCAATAACGGTAAACACGGTTGGTCAAAATTGTTCAATTAGTCCTATGGCTCATTACGACTCGATTATATAGCATGTGAATCAAGTTGTCAAGTTTCATGCAAGAATCAAGTATACAAGAAGATTAGAACGGTTTAGACAAGTATTGGTTAAGTTTGGTCAAAAGTCAACTTTGGTCAAGTCAAAGTCAACGAAAAAGTCAACACGTTCGGGTCGGGTCTCGAACTATGTTTCTGAGATTTTTAATCATATATAAGCATGTTGGCCAATTTTCATGTTGATCGGGGGTGCGTAGCATAGTTAGAATTAAATGAAAATGTGCATTTTTGGACAGCTGGGGCCCGGTGCGGCGCTCCAGGACCTTGAGCGGCGCTTAGATGGTCGGTTCAGCAACTCTGGCAGTTTTGAACACTTAAACAAATCCAACTTCAAACAACCATAACTTATGAACCGTAAACATT
This sequence comes from Rutidosis leptorrhynchoides, assembly GCF_046630445.1. Lineage (NCBI taxonomy): Eukaryota > Viridiplantae > Streptophyta > Magnoliopsida > Asterales > Asteraceae > Rutidosis > Rutidosis leptorrhynchoides. The sequence goes on along the minus strand of NC_092341.1, from coordinate 283,403,274 downwards.
CAAAACACGTATCTTATATCATTGGTAAGGTAATTTAATGAGGAATAAGACTAAACATATTTCATCAATCAAATCCATCATTAACAACAATGAAAACCTCAATAAATGATCATTATTTAACGTTTCAAGCTCAAAAATGCAAATGGTAATTCGGGAATCCAATTTACGCATACGATACGCCGTTTCAAAGGTAATTAAACATATATTGCAACTAAACACTTACTAACAACATGTCATAGCATTTAATGTATCAAAAGTTTATTTCAAAGTTCATCAAACCCTAACCAAAATCAAGAATTCAATCATTTTGTAAATGGAGCTTTTCTAAATCAACCTACAAATCAAAATAAAGCTAATGATGCTAGTAACACATTTAACACATGAACTTTAACATTTAAACAACATTTAATCATCCAAAATTCAAGATTAAGCACACTCATTTTTCATATTCAAGCTTGTTACTCAAAATAACAAATAGAGCAAACCAAACACATATTCATGTTAGACTTGAGCCATAGACACTAATTAACATTTTTATAAGTCAAAAACATCAAGAACAAGAAATCTAGTGTTTTTAGAAAGTTACCCAAATGAGATGAAATTTGTATCAAAACGTAGAGGATGAAGAGAGGATTACGAATATGTAGTCGGATTTGTTGTGAGCTTCCTAGATCCGAATTAGATGATGATTGAGTGATTTGGTGAGTTGAGAGAAAAAATGGAAGTAGGAGGAAGAGAGAAAAGATGAATGAATGAATGGGTGGTGGTAAAGTGGTTGACCAGTCAACCACTAGTCACCTCTTTAGTCAAGTGGCAAAACTAGTCCTTCGACTTCGGATGCGAGTGCGTGAATTAACCAAACGAATTATTTTGAAATACACGAGAGTAAACGGGAGATGTTATAATCCAATAACGAAAATATTAAGAACGTTAGCTAATGGAGGATACGAATCTAGATACGAAAGATAATATATAAAAAAAGACATGCGTTAAAATAATTTAACGGAAAATACGGGATGTTACAGTACGTCCCGCCATGACCGTCACGTGAGACACATGGCGTATTTTCTAGCTGGACAGCTGCCTTGGTTGTTAACTTGGCTAACAGTACCGTAATTACTCTAAACCAAATTAATCCTACGCTACGCCACCCGTAGCGTACTGCCCATAATGTTGTTGACTTGGTCTGTTCAGCAATTCACTTATCCAAGAATTTAGGAGAACGTGGAGTAGGTAGTGGGTATGATTAGAAGATTCCAGGAGTGGTAATCATGGATTAGTGGATTGAAGGTAGTTATCTTCGATAACTGTCATCTTATGCCTATAAATACTGGCCATAATCAGTCATTAGGGGGATGATCACGCACTTACCACAATAATCATTCTTTTTAGCTCACCTTGGAGGCTCGGCAAAAATCAACCACCATAACACCCTTCTTACCCATCACGCCTACCGGAGGAACTCCTTCCGAAGGTTAGTCATTTCCCATCACATTCTGCACTCAAGTCAATTTTGGTTTGATCATTTGGCTACATCCATGGGACCCAAAAATCGCTCTTTCGAACAAGATGACAGGAGGCTCCAATCCAACACCAACTGCAGATGTTGACAAAAAACCGTATGACCTTTTGAAGCCTAATGACGATAGCACCTATGAAATTCCGAATGACTCTATCAAACGCACCATATTGCAGTTTGACGGCGATGATGATGAATCCGCTCGATGCGACGTGGAAGAGATGGAAACTCTAGAAGGATTTGTAAGTCAGCTCAAGACCATCAACGGTGAGGAAGCCATACGCTTACTGGCGAAGGGAGGATTTGTCTTGCCCTCACTCATGACCAAAGGCAGTGAGAAACCAACCGGCATGTCCAAAGCCACTCCCCGCAGCTCTACACGCTCGGCGTCTGAGAACGGTAAGAGTTCTGGAAAAACCAGGGAAGAGGCCCGTAAGGACTTGATTGAGAACTTGATTCTGGCCACGCTAGAGTCGATGAGTGCCCAAGTCGAATAGCCCGGCGTGACGGACAACATGCTGAACAACTGGTACGCCATGATGCGAGGAGACAAAGTGAAACGTCTGTTCGAAGTTTCCGCGACGTCGAAAAAGTTTACTCGAGAAATAGCTACTCATCCGCTGCCCACAGTCCTCATCAACCCCCTCACACTAGGGATGTATGACGGCAGCATGGATTCGGAAGACGTTTTGCAACAATTTGAACACGCTGTCAAAACACAGCATTGGGACAATCTCACGGCATGCCACATGTTCCCGGGACAGCTCCAATCCGTCGCGAGGGAGTGGTTCGCCAAGTTACTCGCCTTAAGCATCGCTAGCTTTGCAGACCTTAGAACCAAGTTCGTACATCATTTCCAGAACTTTAAGCGTACTGAACTCACTCATTTAGATGCACACAGCATCAAGATGAGGTCGCGTAAGTCTCTGATGAATTTCACCACCCACTTCACGGCGGAGTGCCAAAAAATTCCTGATTTGCCAGAATCGCAGCAGATTTCTGCATGCATTATGGGGATCTGTCAGATTCGACATCTATCGTTAGTAAAAACAGTGCGGCGTAAGTTACCAAAAATGTATGTGGATGCAGTAAAGATGGTAAGAGATATGTACGGTCAGAAGAGTTCGATGACGCCGCCATCGGGGATCACAGATCAACTGATCGAAGCGACAAATATGACAAAGGTAATGCTAAAGTCCACGCGAGCAGCAAGTACAAGGGAAACGGCAGCGGTGGCAGTGGAAACTACGGACGCTCCGGCCACAAGTCCGAAAGCCGTAACAACTACCGCCCGTATGAACGGTACAGCTCCAAATGGTTGTCACCCGAAGAGGAAAGTCTAATAAAGTCATTGTCCAAAACGCCAAAGGAAATTTTGGCAACGGAGGAGGTAAGCAAGCACTTCCCACCTCCAAAACTGATGCAGCCGCGCTTCGCTGTCGATGAAAGTAAATGGTGCATTTTTCATGAAGATAAAGGCCACGACGTTGACGACTGCAGGGAACTTAAGAAAGTGATAATTGAATGATTAAAACTTGGAGAGTTTGACCACCTAAAACTGTCGTGTGTCAAAACTCCCAGAACGAAAAAATTCGCCTGGCAATGGGGAAAGGAAAAGGCTCCTGAGAAGCATATTCACATGATACAGACGTGGCATTCTGGCCACTTTCGAAAAGCAGAAGTGTTAGAAGAATGGGTATGTGCCCTATCACGTTCCCTGCTTTCTGGCGGGTCTGCCCTACTGACCTGCCCGTTATGATAACTGCAACGGTGGGACGCTGCAAGGTTTCCAAAATTTATGTTTACATGGGCAGCGCAGTTGATGTCTTGTAAGAGCACTGTTTCTTACAACTGCCCCAAGATGTACAGAATATGTTGAAGCCGCCACTTCATCCCGTTGCTGGATTCACAGGAGAAACTACTTGGCCTCTTGGTCGGGTAGATATTGACGTAACGTTGGAGGAAAACGAAAAGCGTCGAACGGTGGCTCTGAATTTCGTGGTTGTCCGAAGCCAATCAAAATACAACATCATTATGGGACGGGAAGCGCTTTGTGAATTTGGTGCGATAGTGTCCACCGTGCATGGAATGATGAAATTCCCAACCCCGCTGGGTGTTGCAACCGTTTTCTCAGACCGGGTACCGATTGTAGGTCAAGTCGAACAACCGCAGCAGAAGGCAGCGTCGAGTGAATAGGGGGGAAACGTTATCATCAACCACTCTTTTCCCGAAAAAGTTGTACAGATTGGGAACACATTGTCCAACGAAACGAAAAGCGCGTTATGTGAACTTTTAGCAAACAACGCTGACATGTTTGCATGGCAGGATTCGGACATGGCACGGGTGTCGCGTAGTGTTGCAGAACACCGTTTAAACTCTAATCTCAGCCTTTCGACTGAAGAAACGTAGCATGGTGCCAAAACACATAATTTTCCTCAAAAACGAAGTGGAGAAACTGGTACAAGCTAACATATTGAGGGAGGTCAAGTACCAGACGTGGATTGCTAATCCGGTACTGGTCAAAAAGGCGAACGGATCATGGAGGATGTGTGTAGATTTCAAAGATATTAATCAAGCTTATCCCAAGGACAATTATCTGTTGCCAGAAATTGACTGGAAGGTTGAATCATTGGCCGGCTTCCGTTTCAAGTGTTTCCTCGACGCGTATAAGGGTTATCACCAGATCCAAATGGCGGAACGCGATCAGGATAAAACTGCGTTTCACACCGATCAGGATATTTTTTGTTACAAAAAGATTCCTTTCGGCACCCTGTCATTCTATGGCCAATAATGCTGAACTTTACAGAGTTTCAGCATGCCGTCGCCATAAGTACGCATTTCAAGCGTGGCATCTTTGCATAAATCAAACAACTCCTGCTCCCCCTGGTCAAGGTCTGGAGTCTTCGAGACATCAGATGGACGAACAGAATACCATTGTGCGAGGTGGGCACACTGTGATGCCCCGTACAAAACCATCGTGTACGGATCATCAACAACAGGTCCATTACAAGGTTACAACACTATATGTTGTTTTAAAACAAGTTTGCATTCATGAAAGGATAACGTTTTTACAAAAGATAGCGTGCTTCTACGAATAGAAAGCGTTAACATAAGTACGTGACACTAAGGTCATTACAAGCCATTATTCAAATGTAACATAAGTTTTGAACGCAAAGTAAAAAGTTTCGTAACTGAGACATCTCTAAGCATAGCAGCGGAAATCTAACACCGAGAGTCTAGTACAGCGGAAGCAATCATACGTCTAAGCACCTGAGAAATAACATGCTTAAAAGTCAACTGGAATGTTGGTGAGCTATAGTTTAATTGTAACAGTAATATAATGTAGGCCACGAGATTTCGTATTCAAAACAGTATGAAAAGTATATGCTTAACTGTGGGCACTTGGTAACTAACTTAACGTAAATATCACCCCCTAAAAGTATATTTGGCGAGTGCATAAGTTTACGAAGTATTAAACACCCATTAAATGCTAGCGCGACTAGCCCGAGTGAGGATGTCAAACCCTATGGATCCATATCTAAGATTCGCGTTCACCGGTTCAAAAACCAATGTCTAAACGTTACCGAGCTAAGGGGAAAGTTTATGCCGTTATATAACCCACACATATAAAAGTTTAGGTACTCGTGCCTAGTAAGTAAAACATAAAAAGCGCATGTATTCTCAGTCCCAAAAATAGTTCAAGTAAAAAGAGAGCTATAACTCACAGTGGTAAATGCAGTAAAAGTCGAAACGAGATAAGTAAGCAAGTAAGTCGGTCTGAAAGGTCCTCAACCTAAGTCAAAGGTTACTAAGTCAGTAAATCGTCCCAAAAGTTTATAAGTAAATAAATTAAGTCTTAAGTGTCATCATCATCAACATCATATGTAAAAAGTAATGCAAGTTTTCAATCAAGAATAGAGACCGAAACAAAGGATGACTTCGTTCAGCTTCTACGACCTCTATAAAAACTGAAATGATGTGAGGCCAGTGGCCATGGCTCCGTATGTGAGTCCTCTAACCTCTGACCAATTTTCAGAACCTAACTCATCTTCGTTTGACCGTGGAGACGGTTTAAGCGCGAGTAGGTCAGAATTTTCAGCACAACGTTACAAGCGCGTAGTGACTTTCGGAAGGCTATAAATCTTAAACCAATTAAGACGAGTCTTAAATGAAAAGTCATCTACTCGAACCGAACTATCTATAAATCAACTTTTCCAGTAGCCCAGGGGCCTGATTAGACCCTGAAAACAGTAAACAAGTGCTCTGGTGGGATTCTTGGTGCTTGATGCTCATCACGGTTCTCATCCTTGATGCTTGTAGCTTCAAGTGTACTACTCATTGATGTGTTAGCATCACTTTGACCAAGGTTTTACCATAAACACACAAGAGTCAAGACTAAGAATTTAAAACACAACTCATGTGAGAGTTTGAGCAAGGTGATGAACCCAAGTTACATCAATTTTCTTAGTTTCAACTCAAATGCAAGTCTTATTAAGCTATAAACTTCGAATCAAACTAAATAAGCAAGACCTTAAGCTAGAGAGCTTAGATATTAACTAAGTATTAAAGATCTTAGACTAAAAAGTCTAGATCTCATGTTCTTGGTGAAACCCTAAGTCAAAACACTTAGACTTTCAACTTTACACTACCATAAGTTATGAAACTTAGATTTTGTAAAGTAAAGTGAACACAAATTAATGAACTCTTGTTGTAACAAGTTAGATGACCATAAGTTATGAAACTTAGATCAATCTTAGATGAGTGAAAGTTATAAACTAGTAAGCTTAAACTTTCTTGTTCTTGAACTTTCAAAGTTAGACTTTGGTTACAAGATTTATGAGATCCAAGTTAACAAGTAACTTATATAAATCGAATTCTATATAAATAAAATTATAAATTTAAAGTTAAAAATAAACAAGTTCAAGTTTGGATCCTTTATACAAAAACATATCAAGTCACAAGCTTGAATCTTCATGAAATGAACTTTAAAGTTCCAATACTTGAACATAAAGAGGATCTTAATGTATTTGATCCCTAGATTTGTTACAAGTTTCATGTAGAACCAAAAGCTACAAAGATTTGATCCTTGTTCTTGCTTCTTTATCATAAAAGTGATTAATGATTGCAAGATAACATGAGGATTTGAGTTATAAGAACCAAAATCCAAAAACAAATGAAGATGATGTTGATTACGGTTTTGAAAGAAGAAAAAGAAGAGAGAAAAGTGTTTAAACCTTCAACTTCTTCAAGAAAAGTTGAGAGAAAAGTTAGAGAGAAATTTGAGAGAAAAATGGTGTGTGTTTTTGAAATGAAATGAGAGTGTTTGAAACAAAATGAAGTGGTGGTGATGGTTTATGGGTGCCGACGGTTTCATGGGGTGGTGGGGGGGACCATTTGCTTGCTATTGGGTGGTAATACATGGTGGTGGATGTACATGTTGGGTGGCATGGAACAAAATGCTAAAACATGTAAGTAGTAGTACCAAGCATGCTTAACTTTGTCTTACACTCTAATTGGGTTTTGTCTTATGCTTCATGGGCTAATTTAGTCCATTAACTAGTCCATTTAGTGAGTCCATCAAGTAAGTAGGTTGGGCCTTGGAAGTCCACTAAGGTAAAGTCCATTAAGGTAACTAGTAAGCATTAGTAACCACTAAACCTAATTAAATAAGCCCTTAAGCCAAGTAATTGTTATAATAAATAACAATTAAGTTTACGTAGTCATAATATCCCAATTATGACAAAAGTTTGCCGTGTACCAAGTACGTATCTCGTTTAAAGCGATAAGTGACACTAACGGTCGTAAAAGCAATCAAGGATCATGTGAAGTAACTAAATACTTAAAAACACATTATAAGGCATTAACGAAGGTAATTAACATAATTAATGATCCCAGAATAAAATCTAAATTAGTACGCACAAATACGCAGTTTCGTGAAAGTAATAAATATAAATAAAAATCGAAAAGGTCGGGTCGTTACATTACCCTCCTGTTAAAGAAAATTTCGTCTCAAAATTTAAGCTGAGGTAGATGGTGGAGTTGGGAAAAGGTGAGGATACTTCTGCATCATTTGATCCTCTCGTTCCCAAGTAAACTCAGGTCCTCATTTTGCATTCCATCGGACTCGGACGATCCGAATCTTGTTACGTTTCAAGGTCTTGACCTCACGGTCCATAATTTCAGCGGGTTCTTCCACAAAGTGGAGTTTGTCATCAATCGTAAGCTCGTCAAGAGGGATGACAAGTTCTGATTCAGCAAGTCACTTCTTCAGATTCGACACATGAAAAGTAGGATGAACGGAGCTCAATTGTGTTGGAAGATCCAAACGATACGCAACGGGTCCAATACGCTCCAAGATTTCAAAAGGACCAATGTATCGCGGATTTAACTTTCCACGCTTTCCGAAACGGATTACACCTTTCCAAGGTGCTACTTTCAACATCACGCGGTCACCCTCTTAGAATTCGAAATCTTTACGTTTAAGGTCGGCATAGCTCTTTTAGCGATCACGGGCCGTCTTGAGCCTCGTTTGAATTTGGACAATCTTCTCGGTTGTTTCATGGACGAGTTCGGGTCCGGTGATTTGCTTTTCTCCTACTTCGGCCCCACAAATAGGAGAACGGCACTTGCGGCCATACAATGCTTCGAAAGGTGCGGCATTGATACTCGAATGATAGCTGTTGTTGTAAGAAATTCGGCTAGCGATAAATTCTTCTCCCAAGCTTTCCTGAAATCAATAACAAAAGCACGCAACATGTCCTCCAAAGTTTTAATCGTGTGTTCGCTTTGTCCGTTGGTCTACGGGTGATATGCAGTACTCATGTCGAGACGTGTTCCCAAGGCTTCTTGCAAGGAATACCAAAATCTAGAAGCGAAACGAGCATCTCGGTCTGAAATAATCGATAAAGGCACACCATGACGAGATACAATTTCCTCTATGTATAGTTGAGCGAGTTTTTCCATCGTAACAGTTTCTTTCATGGCTAGGAAGTGAGCAGATTTGGTAAGATGGTCAATGATAACCCAGATGGTATCGTATCCGCCCACCGTCTTTAGTAGTTTCATGATGAAGTCTATTGTTATCCTTTCTTATTTCCATTACAGGATTTCTGGTTGTTGAAGTAACCCTGATGGCCTTTGATGTTCGGCCTTAACTTTTGAATAAGTCAAACACTTCTTAACATAAGTAGCAACATCCTTCTTAAGATTAGGCCACCAATACTGTTCCTTGAGATCGTGGGACATCTTACTGGCTCCTGGATGAATCGAATATCTTGACTTGTAGGCTTCGTCCAGAATAAGACTTCGTAAATCCCATAACTAGGCACCCAAATCCTTCCGGCGAAATATCGGAGTCCAGTCTCCTTAACCTCGAATTGAGAGACGAGAATGTTCAAATGTTCATGAGAAATATTCTCCTCTTTGAGAGCCTCATCTTGGGCTACTCGAATTTGGCTATTGAGATTCGAATGGATGGTGATGTTCAAGGCTCGGACACGAAACAGAACCATTCTTTCCTTTCAGCTCAAAGCATTGGCTACAACATTTGCCTTGCCAGGATGGTAACAAAGTTCACAATCATAGTCGTTCAGCGTCTCGATCCACCGTCGCTGTCTCATGTTCAGTTGTTTCTGATCAAACAGGTGTTGGAGGCTCTTGTGATCGGTGAAAATAGTACTTTTGGTTCCATAAAGATAGTGTCTCCACAGTTTGAGCGCAAAGACGAAATCACCAAGTTCGAGACCATGAGTAGTGTAGTTTTGCTCGTGAATCTTCAGTTGTCAGGAGGCGTAAGCAATAACCTTTGTTCGTTGCATCAATACACAACCAAAACCATGTTTCGAGGCATCGCAATACACAACGAAGTCGTCACTGCCTTCAGGAAGTGATAAGATAGGTGCGGATGTTAACTTCTGCTTCAGGGTTTGAAATGCAGACCCTTGTTCGGTTGCACAAACGAACTTCTTCCCTTTGTAAGTCAATGCAGTTAATGGACGTGCAATCAGAGAGAAACCTTCAATGAATCTGCAGTAATACCAGCGAGACCTAAAAATTAGCGGATGTGAGTAGGAGTAGTGGGGGTTTCCCACTTGCTGATGGCTTTGATCTTTGCGGGATCGACCTTGATACCTTGATCACTTACGACATGACCAAGAAATTGGACTTCCTTCAACCAAAATTCACACTTGGAGAATTTGGCATAGAGTCACTCTTGTCTCAAGAGTTCAAGCATGAGTCGAAGATGTTGTTCGTGTTCTTCTTCGCTTTTAGAGTAGATTAGGATATCATCTATGAAGACGATAACGAACTTGTCCAGGTACGGCTCGCATACGTGATTCATGAGATCCATAAATACGGCAGGTGCATTGGTTAAACCGAATGGCATCACGAGAAAATCATAATGGCCATAACGGGTTCGGAATGCAGTCTTAAGTACATCGCTCTCCTTCACCCTCAACTGGTGATAACCTGATCGAAAATCGATCTTAGAGTAAATGCTGGATCCTTGCAGCTGATCGAAAAGATCGTCAATTCTGGGAAGGGGATACCGATTCTTGATTGTCAACTTGTTGAGTTCGCGCTGATCAATACACATGCGGAAAGATTCATCCTTCTTCTTTACGAACAAAACAGGTGCGCCCCAAGGCGAAGAGCTTGGTTGGATGAATCCACGGTCTAGTAGTTCTTGTAGTTGACTCTGTAACTCTTGCATTTCGGAAGGTGCGATTCGATAAGGTGCGCTAGCTACAGGTGCAGCTCCTGGTACTAGATCAATCTGAAACTCTACTGATCTTGGTGGGGGTAATCCTGGCAATTCTTCTGGAAAGACATCGGGAAATTCGTTCACTATTCGTACATCATCTACGCTTTTCTCCTCCGTTTCTAACTTCTTTACATGCACCAGAACAGCAAAACGCCCCTTTCTCATAATCTTTTGTGCCTTCATGCAACTGATAAGGTTTAACTTTGGGCTACATCTCTCCCCGTAAAAAATTAATGGCACACCGTCTTCGCGTGGTATACGAATAATCTTTTCTCCACAGATGACTTCTGCTTGTACTTTAGACAACCAGTCCATGCCAACTATCACATCAAAGCTTCCCAACTTAATGGATATCAAATCTATCTTAAATCCGCTCCAGTTAAGTTTATAATACATCCTCGGCTAATTTGGTCAACTTTCTCAAGTTTCCCATTGGCTACTTCAACGAGCATACTCTACTTCAAAGGTACTAATGACCAATCTATCTTAGAGCAAAAGTGTCTATCTACATAACTCCTATCGGCACCAGTATCAAACAAGATAGAAGCTAATAGTTTATTAATAGTGAATGTACCTGTGACCAAGTCAGGATCCTCACGGGCATCCATGGCATTCATGTTGAAGACTCTCCTACGTGCTGGCCCGCCATCCTTCTTCTTGTTCGGGCATTCATTCTTAAAGTGGCCCTGCTGGCCGCATTCAAAGCATTTCTTTGGCCCATTCGGAGTTGTCCTCACAGCTGAGGGGTTGATCTTGCAATCCTTGCTGATATGTCCAGTCCGCTTACACTTTTCACATACCACATTGCAGTACCCAGTATGATGCTTGTAGCATCACTTGCACTGCGGTAGGCTCCTTTTATAGTTAAGGTTCGAGCTAGGGTTCGAGTTAGGATTCTTCCAGTCATTGTTTCCCTTGAAGTTCTCAAACCTCTTAGCTGGGTTTTGATCAAAGACCTTTCCCTTGTTTTCGTCCCACTTACGTTTCCCATTACTAGTTCCGAATTTCGATTTCACATTTTCTAGCTCTTTCTGTGTAATTTGATTCATCAGGGTGTGCGCCATGCGCATAGCTTCCGGGACATCTGCTGGTTTCGAAGAGGTGACATTTTCCTGAATGGTCTTGGGGAGTCCCCACAAATACCGTTCCATTCGCTTAAATCTAGGAGTAACCATCGTGGGGCACATAAAAGCTAACTCCAAGTACCTTCGATTATAGCCATCAAGATCAGTTCCTACAACTTTCAGTTCCCAAAACTCAGCCTCCATCTTCTGAATTTTGGTTCTGAGACAGTACTCCTCGATCATAGCACTCTTAAACTCCTCCTATGGTGTAGCATAAGCCTCGTCAATTCCCTTATCCTGGACGAGTGTGTTCCACCAGGTTAAAGCGCCATCCGACAGTGTGCAGGAGGCGTACTTAGTTTTGTTCGCTTCGGAACAGTTGCTCACCCGGAAAACAGCTTCCAACTTTTCAAACCATCTAGTCAGCCCAACTGGCCCTTCAGTACCACTGAAATTGTGAGGCTTGCAGCTCTGGAATTCCTTATAAGTGCACCCGTTATGAATGTTCTGGTTAGCCAGTGGAGCTTGGGGGTTGATATCCGCTATAGCTGCGGCTACTCGAGCAGCTATCATCTCCTCAATTTGTGCCGCTGTGGGCGTTTCCCTTGGAACTCTACCATTTTCCATTGATCTTCTAAACAAAATTTTGACTTAAGTCAAAATCCAGCACCCAATATAAATATTATAGTATAAGGTAATCAACATGGAAACAGCACAATACACGTTAACTAAGCAGGGCAAACAGCAGCAGATAGCACAAAAGCCAACATGCAACATCTTAAATAAACATAGTACAATAATTAAACAGCATTAAGTTCCATTCATTAATAAGAAGGTTGCATACATCTCCATAAGGTTCGTACAATACATGAATAAAACATGAAACTACTAACAGAATTACATAATGAAATATAACACAATAGCCCTATGGTGATGGTGGGTAAATGATGTCCATCAGGTGGGACATCTGGTCCTCGAGCTCAGTTACCCGAGCACGAAGGGTATGCAATTCCCTCGTCAGCTCCTCGACGGTGGGAGATGCTGGTGGGACAGGTGGTGCAGAAGGTGCAGATGGTGCAAGTGGCGCCGGTGGTGCAGATGGTGCAGTGCCAGAAGTAGAAGGCGCATAACGAGTGACGTTACGCACGAATGGATCAGCAGGATATGGCACAACCCGCTTACGGGCGGTGACCCTAACCAACAGTCCACGTGCGTTCATGAACTGCTTACCTCCATTAACCCCTAGAATAACAGTACCATCGAAGATGTACCGCTTCTTTGGCGGGGTAGAGGGTGGCTGCACGGGCTCCTCAGAGTCCTCCTCAGAATCCTCCTCGGGATCCTCCTCGCTGGTGTCATCGGATGATGAATCGTCTGAATCATCTGAGGGTGGATGTGCCTGACCGGTGGTCATAAGCCGATATCAGAAAGGTGAAATCGGCACGACTCGTCCGTCATCAGTGCCTCTAACCCAATGTCCACGCTCATTACAGAAAGAACCGTCTCCGTCTCCCCCAGGGATCACAGTACCACCAGATTGGTGTTGTGGCTCCGGGAGTCTAAGGCTGGGTGGAGCTGGAATCTCCGCGGGATCCTCGTCTCCGTCTGAGACGTCCATCAGGTCAAGCACGAGTCCACTGGAAGATGAATCGCCAAAGTCGTCGGAGGGTAACGGTGACGGGATCTGTGAGTCAGAAACAATGGTAGGTGATGCAGCAGACGAATCTGAGTTACTCTCCAAATCAATGATAATGGGCGGTATGTCCGACATCTGAACAAGGAAAAATAATTTTTTCCATGTCAGTAAGACATATAGCAAGCACGTAATTAGGCACTACAGCATCCTAGCAGTACATAGCATGGCAATATGAACAGTATTAAACAAAAGTAACATGCAATCAAAGGCAGATAGTCACATGCAGTAGTGAGAATAAACAGTAGCATACAATAAGTCCACATGGCAGTAAAAGTAAGCAGTAGCATGCAGCAAGTTCTGCAGAAACAAGTAAACAAGCAAGTTGTAGATTAGTCCTATTAGCGAATCCTACTCGGCTCAATCAAGACTCACTAAAGCAACCTAATTCCCTACAACCATTGCTCTGATACCAAATGTGATGCCCCGTACAAAACCAACATGTACGGATCATCAACAACAGGTCCATTATAAGGTTACAACACTATATGCTGTTTTAAAACAAGTTTGCATTCATGGAAGGATAACGTTTTTACAAAATATAGCGTGCTTCTATGAATAGAAAGTGTTAACACAAGTACGTGACACTAAGGTCATTACAAGCCATTATTCAAATTTAACATAAATTTTGAATGCAAAGTAAAAAGTTTCGTAATTGAGACATCTCTAAGCATAGCAGCGGAAATCTAACACCGAAAGTCTAGTACAGCGGAAACAATCATACGTCTAAGCACCTGAGAAATAACATGCTTAAAAGTCAACACGAATTTTGGTGAGCTATAGTTTAATTGTAACAGTAATGTAATGTAGGCCACCAGATTTAGTATTCAAAACAGTATGAAAAGTATATGCTTAACCGTGGGCACTTGGTAACTAACTTAACGTAAATATCACCCCCTAAAAGTACACTTGGCGAGTGCGTAAGTTTACGAAGTATTAAACACCCGTTAAATGCTAGCGCGACTAGCCCGAGTGGGGATGTCAAACCCTATGGATCCATATCTAAGATTCGCGTTCACCGGTTCAAAAACCAATGACTAAACGTTACCGAGCTAAGGGGAAAGTTTATGCTGTTATATAATCCACACATATAAAAGTTTAGGTACTCGTGCCTAGTAAGTAAAACATAAAAAGCGCATGTATTCTCAGTCCCAAAAATAGTTGAAGTAAAAAGGGAGCTATAACTCACAGTGGTAAATGCAGTAAAAGTCGATACGAGATAAGTGAGCAAGTAAGTCGGTCTGAAAGGTCCTCAACCTATGTCAAAGGTTACTAAGTCAGTAAATCGTCCCAAAATTCTATAAGTAAATAAATTAAGTCTTAAGTGTCATCATCGTCAACATCATACGTAAAAAGTAAAGTAAGTTTTCAATCAAGAATAGAGACCGAAATAAAGGCTGACTTCGTTCAGCTGCTTCGACCTCTTTACAAACTGAAATGACGTGAGGCCAGTGGCCCTGGCTCCGTATGTGAGTCCTCTAACGCTGACCAAATTTCAGAACCTAACTAGTCTTCGTTTGACCGTGGCGACGGTTTAAGTGCGAGTAGGTCAGAATTTTCAGCACAATGTTACAAGGGCGTAGTGACTTTCGGAAGGCTATAAATCCTAAACCGTATATCGTATTAAGACGATTCTTAAACGAAAAGTCATCTACTCAAACCGAACTATCTGGAAATCAACTTTTCCAGTAGCCCAGGGGCATGATCAGACCCTAAAAAAAGTAAACAATTGCTCTGGTGGGATTCTTGGTGCTTGATGCTCATTACGGTTCTCATCCTTGATGCTTGTAGCTTCAAGTGTACAACTCATTGATGTGTTAGCATCACTTTGACCAAGGTTTTACCATAAACACACAAGAGTCAAGACTAAGAATTTAAACACAACTCATGTGAGAGTTTGAGCAAGGTGATGAACCAAAGTTACATCAATTTTCTTAGTTTCAACTCAAATGCAAGTCTTATTAAGCTATAAACTTTGAATCAAACTAAATAAGCAAGACCTTAAGCTAAAGAGTTTAGATCTTAACTAAGTAATAAAGATCTTAGACTAAAAAGTCGAGATCTCATGTTCTTGGTGAAACCCTAAGTCAAAACACTTAGACTTTCAACTTTACACTACCATAAGTTATGAAACTTAGATTTTGTAAAGTAAAGTGAACACAAATTAATGAACTCTTATTTTAAAAAGTTAGATGACCATAAGTTATGAAACCTAGATCAATCTTAGATGAGTGAAAGTTATAACTAGTAAGCTTAAACTTTCTTGTTCTTGAACTTTCAAAGTTAGACTTTGGTTACAAGATTTATGAGATCAAATTAACAAGTAATCTTTAACCAAGTAATTTATATAAATCGAATTCTATATACATAAATGATAAATTTAAAGTTAAAAATAAACAAGTTCAAGTTTGGATCCTTTATACAAAAAGATATCAAGTCACAAGCTTGAATCTTCATGAAATGAACTTTAAATTTCCAATACTTGAACATAAAGAGGATCTTAAAGTATTTGTCACACCCCCAAATAGGGCCTAGGGTATTTGTGACTAATTATATCAAATCACAGTTGTATAAACGAGAACGACTCTATATGAGACGTTTTATTGAGTTTTGCAGCAGAAGATAAATAGATTACATTGTATTTAGAGCATTAAATGTCTTTAATTGATAAGATATGTAATTAAGACTCCAAGCATAGCAAGCAATCATCATCAAAGCAGAAGATATACATCGGAAGCAATATTTAAGTACCTGAGAATAAACATGCTTAAAAAGTCAATACGAGGTTGAGTGAGTTCATATGTTTATTATAAATCAATAGTTCAGTATAGTATTAGACCACAAGAATTAAGTTTAAAGTTGATTGATACCCATCATATCAATCTAAAGAGTTGCTGTAGTTTGTAATATCGCGACTAAATGGAATTTTACCCCGAAACACCTTGAACAGTCAGTGTCAGTTTGAATCATTATTATGTAACTAAAGACCAGAGGTCAAATGATTAGAGACGTTACTCTCAATAGCACTATTCATAATAACTAAGTTTGCGTTCACCAAGCAATTAACGATATTACGGCAGGGATTTAGCATGACAAAACACGTATTCAGCATAAAAGTTTGAGTACTTGTGTCTTAACATGTAAAACAGTTATAAAAGGTGCGCATGTATTCTCAGCCCAAAAATATAGATAAAAAGGGATCTATGAAAACTCACGATACGATACGATAGTTTGTAATAAATATGTGTATGATGACACTGAACAAGTGTAGAGTTGTCCTCAGATTCACGAACCTATATCAAGTATGTATATTAAAACATATAATGACAATTAACCTGTTTATATATTAATATTATTAATATACTTCTTATACTAATAATTAATTACTTAATTAGTTATATTCCTTTTTATATATTTCAAATTAATACTTGATATATGTATATATCATATTTAATGTATATGATATTTCTTTTATTATGAATATCATATTTTAGTGTTTAAACGTATCATATCATGTATTAAAACTTATTATATATTTGTTTTCAATATTTGAAATAAGTATTTAATGTTAATTTAAAAAGGTAAATTAAAATATTTTAGTGTTAGTAATAATAATCATAAAAATAATTATATTAGTATTAATGTTAATAACTTTAATAATAATTATTGTTCTTAATAAAAATGATCAGTTTAATAATAATGATAATGAAAATAATTTTGATAATAATACTTGATACTAGTATTAATAATAATAATAACAATAAGTTTTAATGATAGCAAAAATGATAATTTTTGTAAAAATGATAATAATGATAGTACTTTTTAATAATAATAATAATACTAATAAATAAAAAATGATATTAATACCAATAACAATGATAATGATAATAATTTGTATTGTTTTCGAAATAATAATAATAATAAAAATTCTATTCATAATAATGATAATACTATTTAAAATGATAATAATAATGATAGTTTTAATAATAATACTAATAATCTTAATGATATAAATAATAATACTTATAATGATGTTAGTAGTAATAATAATAATTATAATAATAACAGTAATAATAATAATAATAATACTAATAATAACAATAATAATAATAATAATAATAATAATAATAATAATAATAATAATAATAATAATAATAATAATAATAATAATAATAATAATAATAATAATAATAACATAATTAAAAGCTACCTTTAAAAGGTTTGAAAGGCTTTTCAAAAAAATAAGTTGCTACCCGGACTCGAACCCGAGACCTTTCGCTTAACCTGATACTCCCTTAACCACTCAACCAAACTTTTTTTTCTGATTAAACTCCCCCCAGTTTTTTATTTAACCCAAAATTCGAATTCATCTTCATCTTCATTATCATCAAAACCCAATCGAACCAAAAATCTTTTACTCTTAATTATAACTACAAATATGATTTTAAGATTTATTATTCAACAGATAACAATTATTTGAGATTAATTAACAACAAAAAAAAATAAATAAAAAAAATAAGAAAAGCTGCTGCTGTTCGAAACTTTTAAAGAGAAAAAAATTTGATTTTGATTTTATGTACGTTTTTACATAATACTTATAACATGAAATATGTTTTAAATCATAACTAAAAACTTTTTGGATTGTTAATTTCAACAGAAACATCAAAACAATCACCAATTTCTCAATGAACAATTTCATTGACTTTTTGATTTAAAAGTTTGACTCTAAAATTCGAAGTCAATAGAAAGAATTAAATCTTGAAAACTTACAGCTAGTTTAAGTGGATTATTCCTAACACAACTGCAATTCCAACTTTTAAAATGGATTTCGTTTTGAGTTTTGGAGAAAATGGATCAAGAACAGGTATCGGCAGTAAAAAAATAATAATATCTGTTTAAATTTTGATAATTGATTGAGAGGAAGTCGACTGGTTTTATAAAGGAAATTGTGATTGATTGTTACAATTTGTGAGGATGTTGACTGGTAATCACGATCATAAAAAAAATATAAAACAGATTGAAGAGAAAGCAGGTCACAATGATAAAAATAATACAGATACCTAACCCACTTTTTATAAAATATTTGAAAAGTAAAAATGCAGATAAAAATATATATAAAAAAATATAAAAGCAGATTACCATTGAAAAAAAAATACACATAGTGTCTTGACCTAATTTAGGTATTACTTTTTTTTCATTTTATTTAATTATGATTAATAATTAATAATTAATAGTTATATTAATAATAATAATAATTATATTAATAATAATATTAATATTATTAATGATAAATAATAATAAAAATAATAATAATAATATAAATAACAAGAATAATGAAATTTATTAATATTTAGGTTAATAATAATAATGATATCATTAATAATAAATGATATTTTTATAATAATACTTTTAATACAACAATATTATCTTGTATAAAATTTTACATTTTTGTACCGACCCGTCAAAATCGCTATTGACGCGGCACGTTAATCATTGATTCCACAGTGAGGTTTTGACCTCTATATGATACGTTTTGATAAAATATTGCATTCATTAAAATAAGTGACTTTCTAAACATAGAAAGTTATAAACATGTGGGCAAGTGCTTAGGTATAAGCAAAACCCCGAAATACATAAGTCTTTAATTTACAGGTTGACATCACAGTCCAATTATTTATTACACAACGCAGTTTTATTTTGAATGCAATAAACTTTGTACAAAGCATGAGAGACTCCATGCAGGCAACAAGCACATCACAGCGGAAGCATTCTAAGGACCTGAGAATAAAACATGCTAAAAAGTCAACACGAATGTTGGTGAGTTATAGGTTTAATTGCTCGAGTCATAAACATATATAAAGATAGACCACAAGATTTCATCAAAAGTTTATCAATAGATTCTACGTAACAGAGCACCCTGGTAACTAAACTTAACGCTATAGTGATAATTACCCCATTCGTTTTAATACACGCAAACCAACGTGTCTTAAACTCAAATAACATACGTCCGTTAAAAGGCTAGCGCTCTAGCTCGGACGGGGATGTCAAGCCCTATGGATCCATATACAATTATTCGCGCCCACCAGTCCATATCCTATGTACTGGCAGCTACTAGTTACCAAAGCTAAGGGATTTTTGGTTTAACTCAGTGTAGAATTTAGTATGTACTTGTGTCTTATCGCGTTTAAAATAAATTGCATATATTCTCAGCCCAAAAATATTTAAAGTATTTAAAAAGGGAGACTATAAACTCACAGTTCAATATTTCGATTCAATATTGTAGGCAAATTGTGTAGACGTAATGATGGTAGATGACTGTATGGTTGGCCTTGGATTCAAGAACAATACCCCGAATAATACCTAATATTTCCTTAGCTTAAAGCGGTTTGAAACTCGAATTAAAAACACCCTCGTATATACCTTATTATTATTAAACTTAAATTTAAAATTATAATTATAATATAAATATAAATATTAAGAGAGAAATGTAATAAACTTCGTCGAACAAACTGCGTATTTATATTACTTTTCGATTTACTGTAGCTCATACGAACGCATGAGTTTTCAGTGTTTTTGCCATGCGATCGCATGGTCGCCTTTTCTGTTTTTGTTTGCTAGTTCGTCGACATCAAATAGTGTTTACTGTAGTAAATAGTGTGTACTGTAGCAATAGTATTTACTGTAGCAAATAGTGTTTACTGTAGCAAATAGTGTTTACTGTAGCAAATCACTGTAGCACTGTAGCAAAATACGGTTTCACTGTAGCAAATAGTGTTTTACTGTAGCAAATTGTGTTTTACTGTAGCAAAGTAATTTTTACTGTAGCAAATAGGGTTTTACTGTAGGAAAGTCGTTTTTACTTGTACATATATATATATACATACATATAATTGTTCATGAATCGTCGAGAGTAGTCAAAGGTAATTGTATATATGTAACAGTTCTAAAATTTTGAGACTTAATCTAACAGACTTTGTTTAACATGTTAAAATAATAAATCGTATAGAGAATTAGTTTAAATAAGTCAAAAATTTTCGGGTCATCACAGTACCTCCCCGTTAAAGAAAATTTCGTCCCGAAATTTTGAGTAGTACCTGTTTCATGAGCGATATCAGTGAACAAATGTGGATACTTTTGCTTCATTTGATCTTCACGTTCCCAAGTAAACTCGGGTCCTCGTCTTGCGTTCTAACGAACTCTAACTATCGGTATTTTGCTTTGTTTTAATTGTTTGACCTCACGGTCCATGATTTCAACAGGTTCTTCGACAAAATGGAGTTTATCATTAATTCGTATTTCGTCAAGAGGAATTACGACATCCTCTTCAGCTAAACATTTCTTCAAATTTGACACGTGAAATGTGTCGTGAACACTACTAAGTTCTTGCGATAGCTTTAATCGATAAGCAACTGCTCCAATTCTTTCGGTGATTTCAAAGGGTCCTACGTACCTAGGACTTAGCTTTCCTCGTTTACCGAATCGTACAACGCCTTTCCAGGGTGACACTTTCAACATGACTTTGTCGCCCACTTGAAATTCTAGCGGTTTTCTTCTTACATCAGCATAACTCTTTTGGCGACTCATGGCCGTTTTCAATCGCTGTTGTATTTGAATGATCTTTTCGGTGGTTTCGTGAATAATTTCTGGTCCAGTAAGTTGTCTTTCTCCTACTTCACTCCAACAGATAGGAGATCTGTACTTTCTACCGTAAAGTACTTCAAATGGTGCTTCGTTGATGCTCGTATGATAGCTGTTATTGTATGAAAATTCTGCCAACGGTAAGTGTCGATCCCAACTGGTTCCAAAGTCAATCACGCATGCCCGTAACATGTCTTCCAATGTTTGTATTGTTCTTTCACTTTGACCATCTGTCTGTGGGTGATAAGCGGTGCTCATATCTAATCGAGTTCCCAATGCTTTTTGTAATGATTGCCAAAAACGTGATGTGAATCGGGTGTCGCGATCAGATATGATAGAGATGGGTACACCATGCCTGGAAACTACTTCCTTCAAATATAGGCGTGCTAATTTCTCCATACTGTCTGTCTCCTTTATTGGTAGAAAGTGAGCTGATTTAGTTAGACGATCAACTATCACCCAAATAGTATCATGACTACTTGCAGTCCTTGGCAATTTCGTAATGAAATCCATGGTTATTCTTTCCCATTTCCACTGCGGAATTTCTCGTTGTTGCAGTAATCCTGACGGCTTTTGGTGCTCAGCTTTGACCTTTGCACACGTTAAACATTTGCTTACATAAGTAGCAATTTCTGTTTTCATATTAGGCCACCAATAAAACTTCTTGAGATCGTGGTACATTTTTCCGTTTCCTGGGTGAATTGAGTACCTCGTTTTGTGTGCTTCATCCAGTACTAGTTGCCTTAGGTTACCATGTTTTGGTACCCATATCCTACCAGCAAAATACAGGGTTCCATCGGCTTTTTCTTCAAGTTGTTTTTCTAACCCTTTGCTCATTTCACCTTTTTCGTTTTCTTCTTTTAAAGCTTCTAACTGTGCTGCTTGAATTTGCTTTGTGAGATCAGTACGAATTGTAATATTCAAAGCTCGGACCCTAAGAGGTTTTACTCTTTCTTTTCGACTTAGGGCATCAGCTACAACATTAGCCTTTCCGGGGTGGTAACGGATTTCACAATCGTAATCGTTTAACAACTCTACCCAGCGACGTTGCCTCATATTGAGTTGTTTTTGATCAAAAATATGCTGAAGACTTTTATGGTCGGTGTACACTGTACACTTGGTGCCATATAGATAGTGTCTCCATATTTTGAGTGCAAAAACTACTGCTCCAAGTTCTAAATCGTGCGTCGTATAGTTCTTTTCATGAATTTTTAGTTGTCGTGAGGCATATGCGATGACTTTTGTGCATTGCATTAATACACATCCTAAACCTTGGCGTGAAGCATCACAATAGATTACGAAATCATCATTTCCTTCCGGTAATGACAAAATGGGTGCAGACGTTAACTTCTTCTTTAATAACTGGAATGAGGATTCCTGTTCTGTGGACCAATCATACTTCTTTCCCTTTTGAGTCAATGCAGTTAAGGGTTTGGCTATTCTAGAGAAATCTTGAATGAATCTTCGGTAGTAACCAGCAAGACCTAAGAATTGGCGAATTTGTGTTGGAGTCTTCAGGGTTTCCCATTTACTAATGGCTTCGATCTTGGCGGGGTCAACTTTAATTCCATGTTTACTGACAACATGGCCCAAAAATTGTACTTCTTGTAACCAGAAATCACACTTCGAAAATTTTGCGTACAATTCTTCTTTCTTGAGTATCTCTAGTACCAGTCTTAAGTGTTGCTCATGTTCTTCCTTGTTCTTCGAGTAAATCAATATGTCGTCGATAAAAACAATGACAAATTTGGCTAAATACGGTCTACAGATGCGATTCATTAGATCCATGAATACTGCTGGAGCATTAGTTAATCCAAAAGGCATGACTAGAAACTCATAGTGACCGTAACGGGTTCTGAACGCGGTTTTAGGAACATCTTCTTCCTTCACTCTCAGTTGATGATATCCGGAGCGTAGATCAATCTTAGAATAAACACTTGATCCTTGCAATTGATCAAACAAATCATCAATCCTCGGTAATGGGTACCGATTCTTGATCGTTAATTTGTTTAATTCTCTGTAATCTATGCACATTCTCATAGATCCATCCTTCTTCTTGACGAACAGAATAGGAGCACCCCAAGGTGAAAAACTAGGACGAATAAATCCACGGTCCGATAATTCTTGCAACTGGTCTTGTAATTCTTGCATTTCTGAAGGTGCAAGTCTATATGGAGATCGGGCTACAGGTGCAGCTCCTGGTATGAGATCAATCTGGAATTCTACACATCTGTGTGGAGGTAGCCCCGGTAATTCTTCTGGAAATACTCCGGGATATTCTCTTACAACCGGCATGTCATTAATGCTTCTTTCTTCAGTATCGATCTTCTTTACATGTGCCAGAATAGCATAACAACCTTTTCTTATAAGTTTCTGGGCCTTCATACAGCTGATAAAGTTCAGCTTTGAGTTGCTCTTCTCCCCATAAATCATTAATGACGTTTCATCCTTACGAGGGATGCGGATTTCTTTCTCAGCGCAAACAACTTCCGCTCTTGTTTTGGACATCCAGTCCATGCCAACGATTACGTCAAAACTTCCTAATTCTACGGGTATCAAATAGATTTTGAAGGTTTCACCAGCGAGATTCATTTCGCAACCATGGCAAATTTTATCGGCTTTTATCAGTTTACCATTAACTAATTCAATAGTATATTTATCGTCTAGAGGTAATGATGCACATTTTAGTTTAAAACTAAAGTCTTTACACATATAACTTCTATCAGCACCCGTATCAAACATAATAGAAGCTAGTTGATTATTAACGGTAAACGTACCCGTGACAAGATTAGGATCCTCACGTGCTTTACTGGCACTAACATTAAATGCCCTCCCTCGTGCGGGTTCTTTGTTCTTCTCCTTATCAGGGCATTGATTTATAAAGTGACCAGACTTCCCGCATCCATAACATTTCTTGACATCGGTCAATTTTGTCTTTACTTCAGAAACGGTGGCATAACAATCTTTCGCCACATGTCCTTTCTTGTTGCACTTATCACAGACCACTTGGCAATAGCCTGCATGATGTGTGTAACACCTTTTGCAGAACGGATGAGGTCCCTTATAGTTAGGACTTGCAGTTGCCCCATCTTGTTTACCTTTAAAAGTTTCTTGTTTCTTCAGGTGAGTACTTTTGCCCTTATAGTCTTCCCATTTCCTCTTTCCTTCAGTTGTCTTGACTTCTGTAATTGGTGCCTTAACCGAACTCTCTGTGATCTGGTCCATGAGTTGGTGTGCCATTGTCATGGCTTCCTGCATCGTATTCGGTTTGGACGATGTAACATTTCCTTTGATATTGATCGATAAACCGTCAATATACATTTCTATCTTTCGTTTCTCGTTTGGCACCAATTCGGGACACAACAAGACTAGTTCCATGAAACGCTTTTCATAGTTATTGAGATTCGCGCCGATAACCTTCAGATTACGTAACTCAGATTCCATTTTTCTGATCTCGTTTCGAGGACAGTACTCCTCGATTAGCATCTTTTTCAGTTCTTCCCAAGAGATATCATATGCCGTATCTATTCCTTCTGCTTTAGCATAATTGTTCCACCAAGTAAGTGCACCGTATTGCAACGTACACGAAGCATACTTTGGCTTGTCTCCGTTCGCACAATTACTGATTTTGAAAACGGACTCCATCTTTTTAAACCATCGGGTTAGACCGACTGGTCCCTCGGTTCCACTAAACGTCTGTGGTTTGCATCCTTGAAAAGTTTTGTATGAGCATCCGTTTCGTGAGTTTGTGTTTACGACTGCTGCTTTGGCTGCTGCTTCGGCTGTTGCTTTTGCTGCCTCGGCTGCAGCAATTCTTTCATTCACACGTTTCTCGACTAGTTGCTCAAACTCAGCATCCGACATTTGAGACATGTTTCTTCAATAAACACAACAGATATAATTTAATCATATAGAATATTATAGGTAAAATGAGTTGTCAATAGTTAATCGTAGCATATTAATAATATGAACCGATTATTATAAAAGCCTTTTCTTCTTATTAGCATTTTATAATTATTTCTAGGGTATTACCTACCCGTAAAGTTCATTCATAATAGCTAGTACAAGGAATTAACTACTAAAATCCTAATAATATTCCACTATGAAAAATTATAGCGAGTTACTACATTATTATGTAATAATAATAATAAGAAGTAGTAATAATACAAATAATCATTCCATGCATTTATTATTAATAAACCAAAATAATACAATACCATACAATACTGATATTTTACATATGCTTATTTTACATAACAAGATAGAGTAGCACACATAAGCAATAGAATAGCGCATGGAAGATTTATGGTTGCGAGGTCGTTTATTCAGAACTATCAGAAACTTCTTCCCATTTGGTTCTCTCTGCCAATTGTTTGTGTGCACATGGTCCGACAGACATTCTGGCAGTGTATTTTATTTTTAGTTGGGGTTTTGAGGTACCCGTTGCCTCAGTGGGTTTAATACAATAAGGGTGGTTACGGATCGAATGGTCATGTTCCTTTTTAATAATTAAGGACATTTTATTATTGTGGTTGTTTTTATTATCCATAGCAAGTTGGAATTTCTCCTTAGTGATCTCTTTTATTTCATTAGCGAAATCCTCCTCCTTACTGATCTCGTCTGATGACGAACTGTCTGAGTCATGTGTAGGAGAATATGATGACGAACTGCAAGAATATGTACCGGTGGTCATGAACCGAAATCTGCCAGGCGTAATCGGCACAACCCGCCCGTCGGCGGTATATCTGGACCAATGTCCATATTTGTTTAGAAATGGACGATCCTCGTTTACTCCAGGGATCATGGGTCCATGCCAACGATACTGTGGCTCCGAAAAACTAAAGCTGGGTGGAGCTGGAACCTCCTCTGGGTTTACCGGGAGTTGAGATTCCCCGGCTAACACAATTTCTTCTTTAATAGGTATTGGAACGCCCTTTTCAGTTGTGGATAGAATAGATTCAGTGTCCGATTCCGAGTCGTACAAAATGATAGGATTAGAAGAAGTCATCTATCACATAATTGAAACAACAATTACGTTAGCATATAAATATATTACATATAATGTTTTTGACCAAATGATAAGCAAAAATCAGTAAAAACAAATATGGTCATAGTCCAGACTCACTAATGTATCCTAACAATTACCAGTTAAACACACTAATGTAATTTCTGGTTCCCTATGACCTCAAGCTCGGATACCAACTGTAACGACCCGTCAAAATCGCTATTGACGCGGCACGTTAATCATTGATTCCACAGTGAGGTTTTGACCTCTATATGATACGTTTTGATAAAATATTGCATTCATTAAAATAAGTGACTTTCTAAACATAGAAAGTTATAAACATGTGGGCAAGTGCTTAGGTATAAGCAAAACCCCGAAATACATAAGTCTTTAATTTACAGGTTGACATCACAGTCAAATTATTTATTACACAACGCAGTTTTATTTTGAATGCAATAAACTTTGTACAAAGCATGAGAGACTCCATGCAGGCAACAAGCACATCACAGCGGAAGCATTCTAAGGACCTGAGAATAAAACATGCTAAAAAGTCAACACGAATGTTGGTGAGTTATAGGTTTAATTGCTCGAGTCATAAACATATATAAAGATAGACCACAAGATTTCATCAAAAGTTTATCAATAGATTCTACGTAACAGAGCACCCTGGTAACTAAACTTAACGCTATAGTGATAATTACCCCATTCGTTTTAATACACGCAAACCAACGTGTCTTAAACTCAAATAACATACGTCCGTTAAAAGGCTAGCGCTCTAGCTCGGACGGGGATGTCAAGCCCTATGGATCCATATACAATTATTCGCGCCCACCAGTCCATATCCTATGTACTGGCAGCTACTAGTTACCAAAGCTAAGGGATTTTCGGTTTAACTCAGTGTAGAATTTAGCATGTACTTGTGTCTTATCGCGTTTAAAATAAATTGCATATATTCTCAGCCCAAAAATATTTAAAGTATTTAAAAAGGGAGACTATAAACTCACAGTTCAATATTGCGATTCAATATTGTAGGCAAATTGTGTAGACGTAATGATGGTAGATGACTGTATGGTTGGCCTTGGATTCAAGAACAATACCCCGAATAATACCTAATATTTCCTTAGCTTAAAGCGGTTTGAAACCCGAATTAAAAACACCCTCGTATATACCTTATTATTATTAAACTTAAATTTAAAATTATAATTATAATATAAATATAAATATTAAGAGAGAAATGTAATAAACTTCGTCGAACAAACTGCGTATTTATATTACTTTTCGATTTACTGTAGCTCATACGATCGCATGAGTTTTCAGTGTTTTTGCCATGCGATCGCATGGTCGCCTTTTCTGTTTTTGTTTGCTAGTTCGTCGACATCAAATAGTGTACTGTAGCAAATAGTGTTTACTGTAGCAAATAGTATTTACTGTAGCAAATAGTGTTTACTGTAGCAAATAGTGTTTACTGTAGCAAATCACTGTAGCACTGTAGCAAAGTAATTTTTACTGTAGCAAATAGGGTTTTACTGTAGGAAAGTCGTTTTTACTTGTACATATATATATACATACATATAATTGTTCATGAATCGTCGAGAGTAGTCAAAGATAATTGTATATATGTAACAGTTCTAAA
Organism: Rutidosis leptorrhynchoides; assembly: GCF_046630445.1. Lineage (NCBI taxonomy): Eukaryota > Viridiplantae > Streptophyta > Magnoliopsida > Asterales > Asteraceae > Rutidosis > Rutidosis leptorrhynchoides. The sequence goes on along the minus strand of NC_092341.1, from coordinate 283,375,958 downwards.
ATTTTGAGACTTAATCTAACAGACTTTGTTTAACGTGTTAAAATAATAAATCGTATAGAGAATTAGTTTAAATAAGTCAAAAATTTTAGGGTCATCACAGTACCTCCCCGTTAAAGAAAATTTCGTCCCGAAATTTTGAGTAGTACCTGTTTCATGAGCGATATCAGTGAACAAATGTGGATACTTTTGCTTCATTTGATCTTCACGTTCCCAAGTAAACTCGGGTCCTCGTCTTGCGTTCCAACGAACTCTAACTATCGGTATTTTGCTTTGTTTTAATTGTTTGACCTCATGGTCCATGATTTCAACAGGTTCTTCGACAAAATGGAGTTTATCATTAATTCGTATTTCGTCAAGAGGAATTACGACATCCTCTTCAGCTAAACATTTCTTCAAATTTGACACGTGAAATGTGTCGTGAACACTACTAAGTTCTTGCGGTAGCTTTAATCGATAAGCAACTGCTCTAATTCTTTCGGTGATTTCAAAGGGTCCTACGTACCTAGGACTTAGCTTTCCTCGTTTACCGAATCGTACAACGCCTTTCCAGGGTGACACTTTCAACATGACTTTGTCGCCCGCTTGAAATTCTAGCGGTTTTCTTCTTACATCAGCATAACTCTTTTGGCGACTCATGGCCGTTTTCAATCGCTGTTGTATTTGAATGATCTTTTCGGTGGTTTCGTGAATAATTTCTGGTCCAGTAAGTTGTCTTTCTCCTACTTCACTCCAACAGATAGGAGATCTGCACTTTCTACCGTAAAGTGCTTCAAATGGTGCTGCGTTGATGCTCGTATGATAGCTGTAGCAAAATACGGTTTCACTGTAGCACTTTCTATCGTTTTCACTGTAGCACTGTAGCAAAATACGGTTTCACTGTAGCAAATAGTGTTTTACTGTAGCAAATTGTGTTTTACTGTAGCAAAGTAATTTTTACTGTAGCAAATAGGGTTTTACTGTAGGAAAGTCGTTTTTACTTGTACATATATATATACATACATATAATTGTTCATGAATCGTCGAGAGTAGTCAAAGGTAATTGTATATATGTAACAGTTCTAAAATTTTGAGATTTAATCTAACAGACTTTGTTTAACGTGTTAAAATAATAAATCGTATAGAGAATTAGTTTAAATAAGTCAAAAATTTTCAGGTCATCACAGTTTTTAGTTATATTATTTAAGTCAAGTTTATATATATATATATATATATATATATATATATATATATATATATATATATATATATATATATATATATATATATATATATATATTTAAAATTATTTGTTAGTCGAGGTTTAATGAATTCATGCAAAGATTTTGTTCAAATTCTGTCGGAAATTTCCGGGTTGTTATAGTACCTACCCGTTAAAAGAAATTTCGTCCCGAAATTTAGTTGTTGCCATCAGTCAGCGTTATTTGTAAACAGGTGAGGATATTTTTGTTTTATTTGGTTTTCACGATCCCATGTATGCTCGGGGCCTTGCGTGAATTCCATCGAATAGAATATTGTTTTGTTTCGAGAGTTTAAATCATACGATTCATAAATTCTACGAAGTGCATTTTATTATTAATGCGGAGGTTATCTAAAGGATTTAACAAGAGTGCCATTGATTAGGTTTTCTTAGAAAGAGATGATGACACTAAACAAGCATTTTAATACACATGAAATGTGTTATGAATAATAGGGAGCTTATTTAAACCTTGAGCGTTTATGCCACAATATTAGGGTAGGCAAAATAGAGAGGAGTTCGTGAAAATCACGGTCATGAAATTTGATAGAGATCATCATTGTTTACAACAAGAATATTTTAATGATGAATATGAGTTGAAAAATAGAATTTTATCACCTTTGAATAATTCGGATAAAACATTTTGATTATAGGAAGAGTATAAATGAAGCTATCGTAAAAGATTGAAATGAGAAAATTAAATGTTCGCCTTAACTTTTGACATAGTTAAAGTTGATTTTCGGAATTCAAGGGATTTAAAGAAATCTTCGTAATCTTTATAAGATTCAATTCTCCGGTAATTAAGGAATTTGAGATTTTCTTTGATTAAATGCGGTGAATTGCCTCGATTGTTATGCCTGGAATTTAGCTATAAATTGGCTTCTTCCGTTTCATTATCTTCACCACTTCTATACTTTCTTTCTTGATTCAAACTTCCAAAAATTGTGAAAATGCTCCATCCAGTTCTTATCCTGGATATTTTTCTGACTATTGTTTCTGTTATTCTTCTTTTTCATCTACCACCTGAGGAATTTATTTTCTTTTACTATTACCTTGGGGTTATAGTGTTTTTAATTCTCCCATGTCTTTATGTTGCTATACGCATTGATATACACGGTTTGTAATTTCAGTGTTGTTATCAGGCTTTATATTTTCCCTTATATGTCGAAGCTTCATGCTTTTGTAAAGCAAGTAATGGTCCAGAATTCGTAGGTATGAAATTTCAAATGAACCTAATGTTTCAAGCAGGAAAGAACGTAATTTCATGATTTGATTTGTTAAATTACTGGAATTACTGAGAATAGAACTATCAAGAATATATGTTCTTGATATGTTCAGAAATTAAGTAGAATGTAAGAGTCGTGTAACATGGAAAATGATGATTATAAAATCTATGAATCATCATCTTTCATTAAAAACTTAGCATGACTTACTATAATATAATCGCGTTGGCCTGACGTCATTATATTATACTAACTCATGCTTCAATTCCCAACACTACTTCAAATCATTCATAATTTAAATTTTGAATTTTAAAAAATATAGAAACTTAAACAGTTTCCTTTATGATGTAATAAAGATATCGCAAAGAGATGATTAATTCCGTACAAGAATCGTTATGAAGATATCTTCAGAAATATTGAGGATATTTATAATGAAAGATACGATGATATCTTAATATTCTAAGATCGAATGATAATGAGGAGAATTCTTCTGTAAGAATTTAGAATGCGTAAAGAGATTACATGTCTTCTGTAATTTCCATCAGAAATTGAATCATCTGGATTCTTTGAGTATAAGTTTAGTCCCTGTGATTTGTCCACAGCCTCCTTCATAGTTTGCTCAATCCATTTTCCTGTTCCAAATCTGAGCTTGTACCATTCTTTGTTATCAAACTTTTGGCCCTTAAGACCTTCTACAATTTTGCGGTTTCCTCTGCATTTAATGCAGCCATATTTGAATCATCGGTTATCAATCCGAGATGGTTTTAAGAAATTTCATTTTTAGATGATTAAACGCTGATTGTGATCATCAGGATACAAAGGATGTTTTCAAGAATTTTGAATTTGAAGTGTTTAAGCGTAAGATGTATCCATCAATGGATCTAACGGTTGTCGAAGAAATGTCGTAAATGATAATTTCGGTGGTTTGATGTGATAATTCATCACAGAATGCGAATGAATATAATTCAGGAATGTAGTGATCTTTAGGAAGATAACACTTGCTAAAGCTTTGATTGGATTCTGATATGTCAAAATATGTAGTGGTTGTTCTTTAGTAAACAAATACATATATCTTGTGAATGTAAGTAGTATAGTTACTGACTTATTGAATCAGAATTGAAGAATGTACAATATAACATATTAATGTGAGATATAAATATTTCTCGGGTATTACGTACCCGTTAAAATATTTTCACAATCAACAGTTTGTACAAAAGAATTTTTAATTACAATCTTTATGAAAATATACGTACATATACATTTTCCTTCAGATGTAATCATGGATTTAATGAGTTAAAATAATATTAAGCTCATTTGATGTACGGTTGAAACGAGAATATATAATCTTCAAAACTTCACATAATCGTTGCGGAATATTTCTTTAATGAAGTTATGAATCAATACTTCATCGTTCATGGTTATTGATATACTTCGGTATCTATGGGGCGTATGATATTGATGCTTGAGGTAACGAGTGTGATGTTGAGGCGTGGAATGCTGATGTTGTTGTTGGTGAAGCTGATGTTGTTGGTGGTGATGCTGATGGTGCCGATGGTACTGGTGTTGATGTTGCTGATACTGGTGCCTTCAGTGCTTGCGGTGTTGGTGATGTTGCAGTATTGCTGGTACTGGTGGTACTGGTTATGCTGCTGGTGTTGCTTGTGGTACTTGGGTAGTAGGTGTGAGCCTAGCTTCTAAATCGTACACCATTTCCTCCAGGGTTTCTACTTTATGCTCGAGTCTATGGATTTGTTCTACCCATTCCTCCGTAAGGTTTGTCAATTCTTGGTATTTAGTTCGAAGTCTTCTAACTTCTTCTAATAACCCTATCTGGTTAGAATTCGGGAGTAGAGGACGAATACTGTCTTGGGCTACATCGAGTCGACCTTCGAGGCGGAAAATCCTTGCGAAAAGAGTGTAAACGGTATTACGAACAGGTTCGCCGGTAAGCGGATCGAGTACTCCGATGTTTGGTGGTAAGTTTGGCTCGTGATAAGGAAAACCTTCTTCATTTCTCCATAGGATGAGTATTTCGCGAACCCATCCCCATTTTTTGAAGAAATTATGGTAATTGATCGATGGGTGTGCTCCCGTCACGCTATCTTCGGAGCTAGAGGAACTTGAGGAGTCAGGTGAGAAATCCATATTATGTGTTTGGAATAGGGTTTGATATGAAATGGGTGTTGAATATTATATGATATATTCGTCTCCTTGAATACATATATATATAGCAAAAAGGTTTCCGTAATTTACGGAGGGAATTTAGGAAAAGTGTTAGACAAAGTCCATTGGGATAGATATGATAAGATATGATTTTTCTATACTCCATTTATGCAATAATCGCAGTATGACGTGTCGAGATAAGAATTGATAAGTATGTAATCAGATAAACTTTTGATTAAAGACTTTCAATTCGCAATGGCCTATTCAAGTCTAGGGGCTTGAGCTATAGGATCCTTTAAATCGGTAATCCAAACCCTTCCATTCTAGAGTTTCGTAGACGCCACCCGTCAAGAAAATTCAATGATCAAAAATAACGAGAAAATAAAGATTTTGAAAGTAATGAATATGAATAGTAGAGATTTCAAGAATTATGGTTAACATTTCATGTAATACATATGTAATACACAAAACTATGGTAGATGACAAAGGAATGTCGAGAATTTCAGAAATCATGGTGTCGTATTTAAATGTGGTGGCGGAATTGGATAGTACTTAGGAGAATGAGCAGAGTTCTTAGATTGGCTTGGCATTCTAAGGAAGATTTAATAAGCATAGATTCTAAGGTATAGTATAGCATTTAACAATTAAAGGCAATAATTAAAGGCACTATAGTCAAGAAAAGTTGTAGTCCTACATTGCTAAGGTACCTAATTGTATAAGGCACACTTAAAATGTAATCTTGGCTCTCTACAACAAAACTGCTCTGATACCAATCTGTCACACCCCTAAATAGGGCCTGGGGTATTTGTGACTAATTATATCAAATCACAATTGTATAAACGAGAACGACTCTATATGAGACGTTTTATTGAGTTTTGCAGCGGAAGATAAATAGATAACATTGTATTTAGAGCATTAAATATCTTTAATTGATATGATATGTAATTAAGACTCCAAGAATAGCAAGCAATCTTCATCAAAGCAGTAGATATACAGCGGAAGAAATATTTAAGTACCTGAGAATAAACATGCTTAAAAAGTCAACATGAGGTTGAGTGAGTTCATAGGTTTATTATAAATTATTAGTTCAGTATAGTATTAGACCACAAGATTTATGTTTGAAGTTGATTGATACCCATCTTATCAATCTAAAGAGTTGCTGTAGTTTGTAATATCGCGACTAAACAGAATTTTACCCCGAGACACCTTGAACAGTCAGTGTTAGTTTGAATCATTATTATGTAACCAAAGACCAGAGGTCAAATGATTAGAGACGTTACTCTCAATAGCGCTATTCATAATAACTAAGTTTGCGTTCACCAAGCAATTAACGATATTACGGCAGGGATTTAGCATGACAAAGCACGTATTCAGCATAAAAGTTTGAGTACTTGTGTCTTAACATGTAAAACAGTTATAAAAGTTGTGCATGTATTCTCAGCCCAAAAATATAGATAAAAAGGGAGCTATGAAAACTCACGATACGATACGATAGTTTGTTGTAAATATGTGTATGATGACACTGAACAAGTGTAGAGTTGTCCTCAGATTCACGAACCTATATCAAGTATGTATATTAAAACATATAATGACAATTAACCTATTTATATATTAATATTATTAATATATTTCTTATATTAATAATTAATTACTTAATTAGTTATATTCCTTTTTATATATTTCAAATTAATACTTGTTATATGTATATATCATATTTAATGTATATGATATGTCTTTTATTATGAATATCATATTTTAGTGTTTAAACGTATCATATCATGTATTAAAACTTATTATATATTTGTTTTCAATATTTGAAATAAGTATTTAATGATAATTTAAAAAGGTAAATTAAAATATTTTTGTGTTAGTAATAATAATCATAAAAATAATTATATTAGTATTAATGTTAATAACTTTAATAATAATTGTAGTTCTTAATAAAAATGATCAGTTTAATAATAATGATAATGAAAATAATTTTGATAATAATACTTGATACTAGTATTAATAATAATAATAACAATAAATTTTAATGATAGCAAAAATGATAATTTTTGTGGTAAAAATGATAATAATGATAGTACTTTTTTATAATAATAATAATACTAATAAAGATAAAATGATGTTAATACTAATTACAATGATAATGATAATAATTTGTATTGTTTTTGAAATAATAATAATAATAAAAATTCTAATCATAATAATGATAATACTATTTAAAATGATAATAATAATGATAGTTTTAATAATAATACTAATAATCTTAATGATATAAATAATAATACTTATAATGATGTTAGTATGTAACACCCCGCTTTTCCGTACACGCTTAAAGGTACACACCTAATCAATTATACGTCTATAACTTGCTCGTTATGTGGCTAAGTTAGCTAACATGTTAGTTACTTGAGAATGTGTATATTATAAATGTTGAATGCATGCGCGAACGTGTTTACCTACGTGTCACGATGGCATTGAGTCGTGTGAGACTCAAGGTTGGGGTTAGTATGTGTATTAAAGTGAGCGTTTGGGTTATTAGTTATGGAAACCTTGGAAAATTGATTAGCTAGTCGAGGGCACCAGTTCCAGGCAATTGTCGCGCCGCGATACAGGGCTCCGCGACGCGACACATCAAGCAAAGATTTGATCAGAACGTGGATTAAAGGGTGCTATTTTTCATGTGTTTCGTCGCGCCGCGACGTTTAGTGTCGCGCCGCGGCAGGCCTGCTGGCCAGGTTCCGGTTTTAGGTTAAATTAAGAGATTTTGAGGGGCAAAATGGTAAATAGACGTATAGCTCAGATGGGTGCATTAAATCTGGTCTACTAGTTCATTTATTTCATTTTCCTTTTTCATTTTCTTTCAATTTCTCTCCCAAAACTCTAACACCCATTTGGATTCAAAGTGACATTGAGAGAGGAAGGATTTAGGGTTGATCTTTGGAGCAAGTATTAAAGTTGTTCCTTGTGACTCTAGCTACGTGGTGATAGTCTCGGTAAGTTCTAACTCTAAGTTTCGAGTTTTAATTGATTATGGCTAGGGTTTTGGTTAATAGAAGCTTGTATGACCCATTTGGGGGTAAAATGGGTGAATTTGGGTTAGGTTGTTGTAATGAAACCCTAATGGCCATAATCTAGGGTTTTGATCTTGTAATTGTGAGTTTGAAAGTGTTAATGGTATTGTAAGCATTAAACACTTGTTAGAATTGAAAGAGATGTCATTTGGGTCAAGAATGTACTAGTTGACCTAGTTTGGGTAAAATGGGTGTAAATTACCCTAGGTGGATGTCAATTGAGGCTAGTAGACTTTAATGCACTAATGTTGGTAATTAAAGTCGAGTCTTGGCCATTAAGAGGGCGGTTGTGGTGTGGTTTTGTCATTTAATGCGAAATTGAGTCATTAAATGCCCAAGTAAATGTAATGTGGTTAATTCCACTAGTTTATGTATTGAATTGGTACTTAATGTATTAGGTACTTGGCTTTGAAGTTTGGAAGCGATTATTCATCATCCTTGCGTCAAGGTGAGTGGAATAATTATGCGTGAACGTATATAATGTATTTATTTGTGTGGTATGAACGTGGAAGTGTCGCGGTGTTCAAGACACCACATTCTAGGTAACGAGTAGTATTGTCGCGGTGCTTAAGACATTACTCCTTGTGTAATTGACTTGTGGGATTGTCGCGGTGTTTAAGACACCACAATGTCGTGAGAGTGGAAGTGTCGCGGTGTTCAAGACACCACTCATTGTATTGAATGGAGTGTGGATTCGTCGCGGTGTTTAAGACGCCACATTGTTGTAAGGGTGAGTTAGTCGCGGTGTTTAAGACATCACCCGGGGGACTAGTGATTACGCGGTGTATAAGTAACACTAGTGGATGTTATGAACTCCAACGGACTTACATGTACCGTTCTCTTGTATACTTGGTTAACCATGGTTGTGCGAATTGTACTTAGCATATTATATTGTGAACTATATGCTATTATTGTTGCTAGCGTAATGTGGAACGTGGATAGTAGTTTATGCATGATGGATTGCATGTTTGTTGAATTGCTAGCTCGTATGTGGTATTGTGTAAGTGTATGCAAGTAAGTAGGTTATATATGATCATGTATAATTATTGCATTCACTAAGCGTTAGCTTACCCCTCTCGTTGTTTATCTTTTAGTTGCAGGTGAGGATAAAGGGAAGGGGATTGTCGGGCACTAGATGCCCTTGATGATGTGCTTGTAGGAGCTTTTGGAAGTTGGCCACCTTTTGGGTAGTTTAGTCCCAAACCATGCTCGTCGGGTCGTTTGGTTAATAAACTACCATTGTATTCGGTCAAACTTGTATTAACTTAATTAACAGCCATTGTGCCTTTTGTAAACATTGGTAATGGTTGTACGGTTTAATGAAACTTGTGAGTTGGTCTACATATTTAATTGGCGCATAAATGTGTATATTATATAAAAAAAAAATTATAGCGTACGGAGTACGGGTTGGGTTGTTTCAAGTGGTATCAGAACATGGTCTAAGGGATTTAGGCGACTTGAGATAGGTGCCTAGACTTAGACTTTTATGTGTATGCGCTTTTAGGCGGGACTTGTACGACTTCGGGTCGAATCGGGAATTGTAGTGCGTAGGTTTATATGAACTAACCATGCACTAATTGATTTGTGTTGTAGATGGAATCATCGAGCGAGACAGACGTTGTACTAGCAAGTTAATGCGACGTGCTCGCGTAGTAATGACTAGCTACCCTTACTACGGGTGCAAATCGTGTCAAACAAGCGATGTACGACGATTTTCGAGCGAGATGGGGTGGTATGGTGTATATATATATATGTGTCATGTCTCTGGGTTCGTCGTTTAATCTTTTCCGTTTTATAGAATGAAGATGAGAAACGGACACGACACCGATAATGGGGGCACGAGCGAGGACCCCGAGTTCACGGCCAAGGTTGAGGCCATCTTTCAATGCCAAAAGGCGGAGTTTCGCGAAGATGTTAAGAAGATGTTTCTAGACACGATTGACGAGCACGTCGTCACTATGGTTAAGGAACAAATTAAGATTGCTCTCCAAGAAGAAAATGTGGGGAGACGAGACTTTTTCTTCAAGAACTTTAAGGATGCTCAACCTCCTACTTTTGAAGGCGATAGGGACCCACTTAAGAGTGCCCGGTTTATCTCCGATATGGAGGGGGCTTTTCGTACATGTGAGTGCCCTAACGATAAAAATACAAGGTATGGTTGTAGCATGCTAAGAGGTGATGCCAAGCTATGGTGGGATGCAAAGATTCAAGTCTATGGCGAAGAACAATGCATGGACTTTTCTTGGGATGAGTTTAAGGAAGAATTTTTCGAAGAATACCGAACTTCGGCCGATCTCACTAGGCTTAAGGACGAGCTACGTTCTTTGAGGCAAGGGTCAATGGATTTGAACACTCTCAAATCCGTGTTTTTGTCTAAGACTCAATTTTGCCCTGAGTATGTCGGGAATGATAAGATGTTAAAGGAAGATTTTTATCGGATCTTGAATGATAGTTATCAAGAGAAGATAAGTGTGAATGTGGTGAAAAGCTTTGATGAATTGTTTAACATGGCCAAGGGCTTCGAGGCGCTTGTGATGAGGAAGAATAGCCTTACCTTGGGCAAGAAAAAGTTTGAAGCTACTAGTCAACCTAATTTTTCTAGCAAGAAGTTTAAGAAAGGCTCCGAGAGTGTGGGGAGTGTGAAGAAAGGTGCTTCGGGGGATTTCCCCTATTCTTGTCATAGTTGTGGACGAAGGGGACATATGGCCCGTGATTGCACCAAACCATCCTCTACTACAAAATTCACTTGTTACAATTGTGGGAAAGAAGGACACAAGAAGACCGAGTGTCCCGAGTTGGTTAATGATCATGTCAAGCGGTTAGAGAAGGCGGCGGGTACGGGCCGGGGTCGAAATTATTTGATGACTAATGATGAAGCTAAGCAATCGAACGAGGTTGTCTCAGGTACTTTCTTGGTTAACTCTAAACCGGCCAAGATATTATTTGATAGCGGTGCTAATTTGTCTTTTGTGTCGCCTCGATTTGTATCTAAGTTAAATAAACCGCTAGTTAAGTTGAGTCGTCCGGTTGAAGTCGAAATAGCGGATGGCAAGACGGCGCTAGTGGTTGATGTTTGTAAGAATTGTGATGTTGTGTTTGGTACCGAAACCTTTAAAATTGACCTCATTCCGATGACCTTGGGTGAGTTCGATATTGTTGTTGGTATGGATTGGCTCGATCGTTATAGAGCCGATATTTCATGCCATGATAAGTTCATTCGTGTTAGGACCCCAAGTGGGGGAGAGTTGATTATTCATGGCGATAGACGGAGGAGACTCGTACCATTGTGCACGTATGCAAGGGCACAACGTTTTCTCAAGAGCGGTGACTTGTTTTATCTTGCTCACGTAGTTGATACTCGTGATGAGCCACCACCTATTCGTAAGATTCCGGTGGTTAATGAATTTGAAGATGTCTTTTCGGATGAATTACCGGGTGTTCCGGAGGAAAGACAAGTCGAATTTCGCATCGAGTTGGTTCCGGGAGCTACTCCCCTTGCTAAAACCCCTTATCGTTTAGCGTCGACGGAGATGCAAGAATTGCTTAATCAGACCCAAGAGTTGCTTGAGAAGGGTTTCATTCGACCGAGCTCCTCGCCGTGGGGTGCTTCGGTTTTGTTTGTGAAAAAGAAAGATGGAAGCATGCGAATGTGCATCGACTATAGGGAGTTGAATAAAGTGACGATCAAGAATCGTTATCCGTTACCTCGGATCGACGATTTATTTGATCAACTCCAAGGTGCTACGTATTTTTCTAAGATCGATTTACGGTCCGGCTATCATCAAGTGCGGGTCCGTGAGGAAGACATCGAGAAAACGGCCTTTCGGACGCGTTACGGGCATTATGAGTTTGTGGTTATGCCTTTTGGTCTCACGAATGCACGGGCGGCATTCATGGATTTAATGAACCGAGTGTGCCAACCTATGTTGGACAAGTCGGTAATCGTGTTCATTGATGACATACTCGTTTATTCCAAGAGAATGAAGGAACATGAACACCATTTACGTGAAGTGTTGAAGACGTTGCGAAGGGAGAAATTGTATGCTAAGTTCTCCAAATGTGAATTTTGGCTAAGGGAAGTTCAATTCCTTGGTCATATTGTGAATCAAGAAGGTATTATGGTAGACCCGGGGAAGATCGAAACGGTGAAAAGTTGGAGTCGACCGACTACGCCTACGGAAATCCGAAGTTTTCTCGGATTGGCCGGTTATTATCGTCGGTTTATTCAAGACTTTTCTAAGATTGCTTCTCCTTTGACGAAGTTGACGAGGAAGAATGTTAAATTTAATTGGGAAAATGAACAAGAAGTCGCCTTTCAATTGTTGAAAGAGAAGTTATGTCAAGCTCCGGTGTTGGTGTTACCGGAAGGGATTGAAGACATGGTGGTTTATTGTGATGCTTCGTTGAATGGACTTGGGTGTGTTCTGATGCAAAGAGGTAAAGTCATCGCTTATGCCTCTCGACAATTAAAAGAACACGAGACGAGGTACCCGACTCATGATTTAGAGATGGCGGCGGTTGTGCATGCGTTGAAAATTTGGCGCCATTACTTGTATGGTGTCAAGTGTACGATATATTCGGATCACAAGAATTTGAAACATCTCTTTACTCAACGAGATTTGAATTATCGTCAACGTAGGTGGATGGATGTAGTGAAAGATTATGATTGCGTGATACTTTATCATCCGGGTAAGGCGAACGTTGTTGCGGATGCCTTGAGTCGAAAGAGTACACATCTGGCGATAAAGGTGGGATCGTTACGTTTGATTATCACTAATGACTTTCTTGAAAAGATGGGTGAAGATCAAATAGAGGCTTATGTTCACAATAAGCACACGGAACGAATCATTGGCCAATCGGAGTTCATTACAATGGGCTCGCGTGGCTTGTTGTCCTTTCAAGGAAGGGTGTGGGTACCCAAGATGGGGGATTACCGGCGAATGCTACTTGATGAAGCACATAAGTCCAAGTATTCCATTCATCCGGGTGCAACGAAAATGTACTATGATTTGAAGAAAGATTATTGGTGGCCCGGCATGAAACGTGATGTGGTTAAGTATGTTGAACAATGCGTCACGTGCTTGCAAGTCAAAGCTGAACACCAAAAGCCTTACGGTAAGTTACAACCATTGGAAGTCCCGAAATGGAAATGGGAGCACATTACCATGGACTTTATTACCAAGTTACCGAAGACGGCGCGAACCCAATACGATACGATTTGGGTGATTGTTGATAGATTGACAAGAGTGCCTTGTTTCTTCCCATTCGGGAAACGATATCATCGGAGACTTTAGCTAAGTTGTTTATAAAGGAGGTGATATCAAGACATGGGGTTCCGGTATCTATTGTTTCGGATCGAGATACTCGCTTTACATCTCGGTTTTGGAACAAGTTTCATGAAGATATGGGTACTCAATTGAAAATGAGCACGGCGTATCATCCTCAAACGGACGGTCAAACCGAGCGTACTAACCAAACGCTAGAGGATATGTTAAGGGCGTGTATTATTGATTTTGGTGGAAGTTGGGACGAGCACTTACCCTTGGTGGAATTCTCATACAATAATAGTTACCACACTAGTGTTAGGATGCCACCATACGAGATGCTCTATGGGCGTAGATGTCGAACTCCCATTTGTTGGGGAGAAGTGGGTCAACGAGAAATCGGAAGTTCCGATTTGGTTTTGGAGACGAATAGTAAAATTGAAATGATTCGGGCTCGACTTAAAGCGGCGCAAGATAGACAAAAGTCTTATGCCGATAAAGGTAGAAGAACGATTGAGTTTCAAGAAGGTGATATGGTGATGCTTAAGGTTTCTCCATGGAAGGGTGTGATTCGGTTTAGGAAGCGAGGAAAGTTAGCTCCTCGGTTTATTGGTCCTTTCAAGGTATTGGCACGCGTTGGTGAGGTTGCTTATCGATTAGAGTTACCCGAAGAACTTGCGGGAATTCATAATACGCTCCATGTTTCCCATCTTCGCAAGTGTCTTGTGGATGACTCGACTTGGGTGCCATTGGATGAGATTACTTTGGATAACAAGTTAGAGTATGCGGAAGAACCGGTTGCAATCCTTGATGAAAAGGTTAAGATGTTGCGGAACAAGGAAGTTAGAACCTTCAAAGTGCAATGGCGACATCGAAAGGGTTCCGAGTTTACATGGGAATCCAAAGAGTTTGTTTTGGCTTATCTTCCGACTTGTCATGCGGCTTGGATGGCGAGGACGCGCTCCGATCTAAGTGGGGGAGAGTTGTAACACCCCGCTTTTCCGTACACGCTTAAAGGTACACACCTAATCAATTATACGTCTATAACTTGCTCGTTATGTGGCTAAGTTAGCTAACATGTTAGTTACTTAAGAATGTGTATATTATAAATGTTGAATGCATGCGCGAACGTGTTTACCTACGTGTCACGATGGCATTGAGTCGTGTGAGACTCAAGGTTGGGGTTAGTATGTGTATTAAAGTGAGCGTTTGGGTTATTAGTTATGGAAACCTTGGAAAATTGATTAGCTAGTCGAGGGCACCAGTTCCAGGCAATTATCGCGCCGCGATACAGGGCTCCGCGACGCGACACATCAAGCAAAGATTTGATCAGAACTTAATTAAAGGGTGCTGTTTTTCATGTGTTTCGTCGCGCCGTGACGTTTAGTGCCGCGCCGCGGCAGGCCTGCTGGCCAGGTTCCGGTTTTAGGTTAAATTAAGAGATTTTGAGGGGCAAAATGGTAAATGGACGTATAGATCAGATGGGTGCATTAAATCTGGTCCACTAGTTCATTTATTTCATTTTCCTTTTTCATTTTCTTTCAATTTCTCTCCCAAAACTCTAACACCCATTTGGATTCAAAGTGAGATTGAGAGAGGAAGGATTTAGGGTTGATCTTTGGAGCAAGTATTAAAGTTGTTCCTTGTGACTCTAGCTACGTGGTGATAGTCTCGGTAAGTTCTAACTCTAAGTTTCGAGTTTTAATTGATTATGGCTAGGGTTTTGGTTAATAGAAGCTTGTATGACCCATTTGGGAGTAAAATGGGTGAATTTGGGTTAGGTTGTTGTAATGAAACCCTAATGGCCATAATCTAGGGTTTTGATCTTGTAATTGTGAGTTTGAAAGTGTTAATGGTATTGTAAGCATTAAACACTTGTTAGAATTGAAAGAGATGTCATTTGGGTCAAGAATGTACTAGTTGACCTAGTTTGGGTAAAATGGGTGTAAATTACCCTAGGTGGATGTCAATTGAGGCTAGTAGACTTTAATGCACTAATGTTGGTAATTAAAGTCGAGTCTTGGCCATTAAGAGGGCGGTTGTGGTGTGGTTGGGTCATTTAATGCGAAATTGAGTCATTAAATGCCCAAGTAAATGTAATGTGGTTAATTCCACTAGTTTATGTATTGAATTGGTACTTAATGTATTAGGTACTTGGCTTTGAAGTTTGGAAGCGATTATTCATCATCCTTGCGTCAAGGTGAGTGGAATAATTATGCGTGAACGTATATAATGTATTTATTTGTGTGGTATGAATGTGGAAGTGTCGCGGTGTTCAAGACACCACATTCTAGGTAACGAGTAGTATTGTCGCGGTGCTTAAGACACTACTCCTTGTGTAATTGACTTGTGGGATTGTCGCGGTGTTTAAGACACCACAATGTCGTGAGAGTGGAAGTGTCGCGGTGTTCAAGACACCACTCATTGTATTGAATGGAGTGTGGATTCGTCGCGGTGTTTAAGACGCCACATTGTTGTAAGGGTGAGTTAGTCGCGGTGTTTAAGACATCACCCGGGGGACTAGTGATTACGCGGTGTATAAGTAACACTAGTGGATGTTATGAACTCCAACGGACTTACATGTACCGTTCTCTTGTATACTTGGTTAACCATGGTTGTGCGAATTGTACTTAGCATATTATATTGTTAACTATATGCTATTATTGTTGCTAGCGTAATGTGGAACGTGGATAGTAGTTTATGCATGATGGATTGCATGTTTGTTGAATTGCTAGCTCGTATGTGGTATTGTGTAAGTGTATGCAAGTAAGTAGGTTATATATGATCATGTATAATTATTGCATTCACTAAGCGTTAGCTTACCCCTCTCGTTGTTTATCTTTTAGTTGCAGGTGAGGATAAAGGGAAGGGGATTGTCGGGCACTAGATGCCCTTGATGATGTGCTTGTAGGAGCTTTTGGAAGTTGGCCACCTTTTGGGTAGTTTAGTCCCAAACCATGCTCGTCGGGTCGTTTGGTTAATAAACTACCATTGTATTCGGTCAAACTTGTATTAACTTAATTAACGGCCATTGTGCCTTTTGTAAACATTGGTAATGGTTGTACGGTTTAATGAAACTTGTGAGTTGGTCTACATATTTAATTGGCGCATAAATGTGTATATTATAAAATAAAAAAATTTTATAGCGTACGGAGTACAGGTTGGGTTGTTTCATAGTAGTAATAATAGTAATTATTATAATAATAACATTAATAATAATAATACTAATAATAACAATAATAATAATAATAATAATAATAATAATAATAATAATAATAATAATAATAATAATAATAATAATAATAATAATAATAACATAATTAAAAGCTACCTTTAAAAGGTTTGAAAGGCTTTTCAAAAAGATATGTTGCTACCCGGACTCGAACCCGAGACCTTTCGCTTAACCCGATACTCCCTTAACCACTCGACCAAACTTGTTTTTCTAATTAAACTTCCCCACCCCCCCCCCCCCCCCCCCGTTTTTTATTTAACCCGAAATTCAAATTCGTCTTCATCTTCATTATCATCAAAACCCAATTGAACCAAAAATCTTTTTCTCTTAATTATAAATACAAATATGATTTTAAGATTTATTATTCAACAGATAACAATTATTTGAGATTAATTAACAACAAAAGAAAAATAAATAAATAAATAAATAAGAAAAGCTGCTGCTGTTCGAAACTTTTAAAGAGAAAAAAATTTGATTTCGATTTTATGGACGTTTTTACATTATACTTATAACATGAAACATGTTATAAATCATAACTAAAAACTTTTTGGATTATTAATTTCAACAGAAACGTCAAAACGATCACCAATTTCTCGATGAACAAATTCATTGACTTTTTGATTTAAAAGTTTGACTCCAAAATTCGAAGTCAATAGAAAGAATTAAATCTTGAAAACTTACAGATAGTTTAAGTGGATTATTCCTAACACAACTGCAATTCCAATTTTTGAAATGGATTTCATTTTGAGTTTTGGCGAAAATGGATCAAGAACAGGTATCGGCAGTAAAAAAAATAAATAATATCTGTTTAAATTTTGATAATTGATTGAGAGGAAGTCGACTGGTTTTATAAAGGAAATTGTGATCGATTGATACAGTTTGTGAGGATGTTGACTGGTAATCACGATCAATAAAAAAAATATATAACAGATTGAAGAGAAAGCAGGTCACGATGATAAAAATAATACAGATACCTAACCCACTTTTTATAAAATATTAAAAATGCAGATAAAAATATATATAAAAAATTATAAAAGCAGATTACCATTGAAAAAAAATAGAGATGGTGTCTTGACCTAATTTAGGTATTACTCTTTTTTCATTTTATTTAATTATGATTAATAATTAATAATTATATTAATGATAATAATAATAATAATAATATTATTAATATTAATATTAATATTAATAATAATATTAATATTATTAATGATAAATAATAATAATAATAATAATAATAATAATAATAATAATAATAATAATAATAATAATAATAATAATAATAATAATAATAATAATAATAATAATAACAAGAATAATGACATTTATTAATATTTAGGTTAATAATAATAATAATGATATCATTAATAATAAATTATATTTTTATAATAATAATTTTAATACAACAATATTATCTTGTATAAAATTTTACATTTTTAGTTATATTATTTAAGTCAAGTTTATATATATATATATATATATATATATATATATATATATATATATATATATATATATATATATATATATATATATATATATATATATATATATATATTTATTTATTTATTTATTTATTTATTTATTTATTTATTTAAAATTATTTGCTAGTCGAGGTTTAATGAATTCATGCAAAGATTTTGTTCAAATTCTGTCAGAAATTTCCGGGTTATTATAATTTGATCCTTAGATTTGTTACAAGTTTCATGTAGAACTAAAAGCTACAAAGCTTTGATCCTTGTTCTTGCTTCTTTATCATAAAAGTGATTAAAGATTGCAAGATAACATGAGGATTTGAGTTATAAGAACCAAAATCCAAAAACAAATGAAGATGATGATGATTACGGTTTTGAAAGAAGAAAAAGAAGAGAGAAAATTGTTTAAACCTTCAAGTTCTTCAAGAAAAGTTGAGAGAAAAGTTAGAGAGAAATTTGAGAGAAAAGAAGTGTGTGTTTTTGAAATGAAATGAGAGTGTTTGAAACAAAATGAAGTGGTGGTGATGGTTTATGGGTGCCGACGATTTCATGGGGTGGTGGGGGGGACCATTTGCTTGCTATTGGGTGGTAGTACATGGTGGTGGATGTACATGTTGGGTGGGATGGAACAAAATGCTAAAACATGTAAGTAGTAGTACCAAGCATGCTTAACTTTGTCTTACACTCTAATTGGGTTTTATCTTATCTTCATGGGCTAATTTAGTCCATTAACTAGTCCATTTAGTGAGTCCATCAAGTAAGTAGGTTGGGCCTTGGAAGTCCACTAAGGTAAAGTCCATTAAGGTAACTAGTAAGCATTAGTAACCACTAAGCATAATTAAATAAGCCCTTAAGCCAAGTAATTGTTATAATAAATAACAATTAAGTTTACGTAGTCATAATATCCCAGTTATGACAAAAGTTTGCCGTGTACCAAGTACGTATCTCGTTTAAAGCGATAAGTGACACTAACGGTCGTAAAAGCAATCAAGGATCATGTAAAGTAACTAAATACTTAAAAACACATTGTAAGGCATTAACGAAGGTAATTAACATAATTAATGATCCCTGAATAAAATCTAAATTAGTACGCACAAATACGCAGTTTCTTGAAAGTAATAAATATAAATAAAAATCGAAAAGGTCGGGTCGTTACACACACCCTTCACCCAGCAAGTCGGTGTGAACATAGAAAAACATGCCCCTCCAATCATGGAGGGACGGAGACTTTTTGGTAGTAAAATTACACTTTTTCTCAAAAGTGTACCAACCCTTCCCAGACGCCGTGAGCTTGAACGTCGCTCAAAACACGTTCAAACTCACCGGTCTATCCTGTCCCTTGAAGAACATTTCAAAAATTATAACACGCTGCCACGCGTGTGGATGTAATTGTGACACACCAACGTGGTAGTGTTCCAATAAAGAAATTACAAAAGGGGTTAACGGGAAACGTAGGTTGCCTAAGGCAACAGCCTTCCAATATAAGGTAAAGTGATATGTTGGCGGTTGATCGGCGCGTTCCCCAGGATTTGCAACCATTGTTGGTACGTCTCTGAGTACCAGATACTGTTCTATAAACTTTTCCATCTGTTCCGTCGTGACAGTTGTATTTTCGGTAGATACATTTGCCTTAGACATTTTTACAAAAATTACCTTCCAAATTAAGGAACATGCGTAGCAAGAAAGCAGAAAAGAAATAATTTAATAATTAGGAAGCGGAGAGAAAGTGTGAAAAATGAAGAGGTAAAAACGCTATATTTATAGGAAAAACTTATTATGGGCCCGGACACTGGGCTTTGATCCTGATTGAACACGTGTCCTTGGGGAGTCGAACCACAGCCATTGGATTCGCGACGTTTCGTTTTTACAGCTGTAAAAGTGACGTTTGCTGACATCATCCCTTGAAGTGACCTGTGGGGGAACATGATTTGACATTTACGGCGTGTCAGTAATGATGATTATTAATTATATTTTATTCTGTTTAGTTTGGTTACAATCAAAGGTAATTTGATTCCAACCAAACTGGGGGGACTTAATGACGTACGTCCCGCCATGACCGTCACGTGAGACGCATGGCGTATTTTCTAGCTGGACAGCTGCTTTGGCTGTTAACTTGGCTAACAGTACCGTAAGTCAATCTCACGCGACTCCTAAACCAAAGTAATCCTATGCTACGCCACTTGTAGCGTACCGTCCATAATGCTGTTGACTTGGTCTGTTCAGTAATTCGCTTATCTGAGAATTTAGGAGAACGTGGAGTAGGTAGTGGGCATGATTAGAGGATTCCGGGAGTGGTAATCATGGATTAGTGGATTGACGGTGGTTATCTTCGATAACCGTCATCTTATGCCTATAAATACTGGCCATAATCAATCATTAGGGCTGTGACGACCCGAAAATTTCTGACCAAATTTAAACTTTATCTTTAAAATGATTTAATGTTTTCGACACGATAAGCAAAGTCTGTAATGTTGAGTCTCAAGTTTTGGAACTATATTCATGTAATTAATTATTCTTTGACTGTTCTCGAAGATTCAAGAAAAATATATATATAACTTAATGTGCATATATATATATATATATATATATATATATATATATATATATATATATATATATATATATATGATTTCAAGTTATTTAGTAAACGATAGTAACATTCGATTATTGATTCGATTGATATTTAGATAAGTTAACTAAAACGTTTAAGATGAACCAGTAAAACACTAATTTGCTACAATATTTTCGAATTTCTACGGTACCCGAAAAGCTACAGTGTTTTCGAAAATCACTATTTGCTACAGTAAAAAAAAATTTGCTACAGTAAAACACTATTTTAAAATGAAAATGTATATATGTATATGTATATACTACGAGACGATGATTTATAGAAGCAAATAACCAAAACACTTAATTGATTGAAGTCACACTTCGAGTGACATAGTTTATCAATGATTAAGTTTAATTTTTGATAAAGGTACACGTCGCGTAACGAAAAGTACTAGTTTTCTAAGCGTACGAAAATGCATTCGAGAAACCGGAACCGGGACATAAGTCGAGTGACAACGTACGAGTCAACGGACCAAAAATTAAAAAGTCAACTATGCACGTGAATATAATATAATATATAATTAATTATATAAATTAAATATATTATATATTATATTTAAATACGTCGACAAGCAAAACAACAAAATAATGTGAGCTGTAAAGAAAGGTCATGCGATCGCATGGCCAAAGGCCTTCGAAACCATGCGATCGCATGAGGCAAAATTTCAGGAAAGGTCTATAAAAGTCGAGCTCGTTCACGGAATTGCACACACACATATATCATCCATCTTACTCTGTATTTATTTATTTAATTATTATTATTATTATTATTATTATTA
Source organism: Rutidosis leptorrhynchoides (assembly GCF_046630445.1). Taxonomy (NCBI): domain Eukaryota; kingdom Viridiplantae; phylum Streptophyta; class Magnoliopsida; order Asterales; family Asteraceae; genus Rutidosis; species Rutidosis leptorrhynchoides. Next base: position 283,354,901 of record NC_092341.1, on the reverse strand, counting down.
TTATTATTATTATTATTATTATTATTATTATTAATATTATTATTATTAAGATTATTAGTATTATTATTATTAGTATTATTATTAGTAGTATTATTATACATAAAATACTACGACGAAGTCATGAGCGTGTCACTTTCAAAATGGGTTTTCAAGCGGGATAAACCTAAGGAAATTATGGGTTATAGCTATGGAGGTTATGGGTAATGTACGTGGGTATTATTGGCAAGTTAAACCTAGTGTTTATCATCTCTGTTGCGTCTACGTACTTCCCTGCAATATTGAATCACGATATTGATACGTGAGCATTCATATTTTATCTTTTATATATTAATTGTGTATCCATGTCTAGTGCTTGAGTATATATATTTATGCACACTTGTATGCTAAATTTCGTCATTAAATAGTTTATAATGAATCACGAATTAAATACATATATTACTAGTAAAAGGTATATGATATACATGTTTTTCGAAAGCTGGCGAAAATCAATAACTTTTCATTTAGAAATCGCGTAATTTCGATGAACGAATCAAAAGATATGATCAACTGAATTATGATTGGCGTTAATTATAATTGCTTTTGAATCTGCAATTAATATTTAAACAACTTGTTTATAAGATTGATAAATTGGATTTTTGAATATTACCAACCGAGTAAATGAATCCTTATATAAGGTACGTCTCGTTTTGTTGAACTATTGTCAAAATTGACTTTTTGAAACGACTTTGGATAACTTTTGTATGCCGATCTCGAGCATTAGGATTGTGATACACTATGACCTGACTTAGCTTGATAGACATTTATTGACCAATATATGTTCTCTAGGTTGAGATCTACGGTTATTTGGTAATCCGAGTTTCGGTCACATTTTGGTGAACGACTTTATATGCTGCTAAGGTGAGTTTCATTTGCTCCCTTTTTAAATGCTTTTGAAATCTATATTTTTGGGCTGAGAATACATGCACTTTATTTTATACGCAATGGATACAAGTACATACTAAATTCTACACCGAGTTTGAACCAAAAATCCCTTAGCTTTGGTAACTAGTAACTGCCGGTTATAAGAACTGGTGGTCGCGAGTAGTTATATATGGATCCATAGGGCTTGACATCCCCGTCTGTTCCAGGTATAGAAACCCTAGCCTGAACTATAAAATAGATGTATGCTATTTGAGTTTAGTACACGTTGGTTTGCGTGTATTGTACATGTTGGTTGCATGTATGTTAAAACAGGGGTACTTATTATAACGTTAAAGTTTAGCTACCAGGGTGCTCAATCTTGTAGAATATTTTGATAAACGTTTCTGGATGAAACAACTGAAATCTTGTGATCCACCTTTATGTACAAATTATGCAAAACATTAAAACTATGAACTCACCAACCTTTGTGTTGACACTTGTTAGCATGTTTATTCTCAGGTTCCCTAGAAGTCTTCCGCTGTTTGCTTATATGTTAGAAAAGCTATGTGCATGGAGTCTTACATGGCATATTTTTCAAGGAAACGTTACATTCACCAAATCATCACCATGTATCTTATTTTGACTGCATTGTCAACGGAAGTACTATTGTAAACTATTATTTACGGTGATTGTCTATATGTAGAAATCATCAGATATCGAAAACCTTTGATTTAAATATTCATTTATGGTGAGCCTTTTCAAAAGAATGCAATGTTTACAAAACGTATCATATAGAGGTCAAATACCTCGCAATGAAATCGATGAATGACGTGTTCGTCCATATGGATTTGGAGCGATCGTCACAGTTGGTATCAAAGCGTTGGTCCTAGCGAACCAGGTCTTGAAAAAGTGTGTCTAACTGATAGTTGTTAAGATGCATTAGTAAGTCTGGACTTCGACCGTGTCTGCATGTTAAAAGTTTTGCTTATTATTTCTTGTTGAAAATTACATGCTTATCATTCTTAAAGTCTAGACATGTTTTCCTGTATTTATTGCATAAATAGTGTATAGACAAAAATTCATATCTTAGCGTATCTGTTACTGTAAACTTTTCCTGACACCTTCCGAAAATTTCTCCGTGATTTATGGAATTTGGTATTATATATACATATGTAAATTATGTATTGAAGAATACCAAACTAAATTCTATAATCTAATTCATATCAAAAATCATCTCCCTAATTATACAAAATGGATCCCGTATCTAGTGCAAATTCCTTAAACTCCGATAGCTATTCCGATATGGATATTCACCTGAATTCCGAAGACAGTGTAACCGGAATGGATCAACCAATCAGCCATCACCTATTCTGGATGAATTGGGGATGGGTTCGTAGCCTGCTTAGTCATTGGAGACAAGAAGAAGGTGATCCTTTCCATCCACCACATTGCCCTCTTGGCGAAAAACCTGAAGCACTTACCGGCGAACCTATTCGAGAAACCATTTTCTCTCTCATTTCCAGAGTGTCTCGTCACGATTATATATTATCTCAAATTCTAGATCTTATTCGTCCACTCGTCCGAACCGACAATCACCCCGGTGTAATAGAAGAAGTCAACGAGCTTCGCGCTCGGGTAGTGGCTTTGGAGAATGTGGTGCAATGGTTACAAGCACCAGCAGCAGCACCGGCAGCAACAGTACCACCATCAGTAACACCAACAGTACCATCACCATCACCAACAACAACATCCGCATCCCACACCTCAACATCACAATCTGTACCTCGAACATCAACGTCATACGCACCATAGATACCAAGGAATACCAACAACAACAAACGATGAAGTATTGATTCATAACTTCATCGAAGAAATATTTTGCAGAGAATATGTAGTTTCTAAAAGTTTTAGAGATTATATATTCTAGTCCTAGTCAAAAACCAGATGAGATTAATATTATGTTAACTCATTAAATCCATGATTACATCTAAGGAAAATATATATGTAGGTATATTTTCATAAAGATTGTAATTAAGAAAATTCTTTTCTACAAACTGTTAATGGTGAGAATATTTTAACGGGTAGGTAATACCCGAGAGATATATAAATTCACAATTAATATGTTATATTCTTCGATTCTGATTCAACAAATCATCAACTATACTCACTACTTTCACAACAATAAATATTCTTTTATAAAAATCAAAGCAACCATCCTCATCCAAATTTGATTACATATTTTGATTTTGACAAATCAAAATCCAAGTCAAGATTTAACAAAAGACATCATTCTTAGATTCCTACATCTTTCGAAGCTATATTTTGACTTCAAAAATGTCCTAGAACATCATAGAACCCAGAAAAGTATTTGTATCATTCAAATTCCTAGAACATCATATGAATATTAACGATTACAATCTATGTTCAAATCCCTCGAAATTCCTGAAGACACTTCAAATAATGAATTATCGAGATGATGATCCAACCACATGTTACCGCAGTCTTGTACTTGAAAAACCCTCGAAATCAAAGTCATAGTTTAACACGTATCCGTGTCAGAACCTTTGGCATTTATTAGCTAAAATAACTTTTCAATCCCTTTTCAAAATAGACAGTTTTGTCACCATTCCAGCAAAATCACCTTCAATTGTTCATTCGAATAAGCCTTATTATATCGATTACCCCTTCATCATTGTTACCGGGAAACCTTTCATATTCCACCACATTAGCAGTAAACTTATCAACAACTTCATTGATCATTAAGCCTCTCCAAAAAATCACGATAATTATTCATTGAAACTCTATCAAGTACCCATATACAACTTGTAACAACAATTGTCATGCCAACTACTAGGAATTAGCAAATCAGTATTTTGAATTTCGTAGCAATTTTTCGCCAACAGTTATATATATACATATAACGTTTACCTTCAAGACTTACAGACTTCGCATGTGAAGTTTCTGAAAAACACCCTAAACTACGAACTAGTTCTCGAAATCTTAAAAAAAATGCTGATGAAGCAGCAAAAACTGTAAACGACTTTAACAGTCGAAAGTTTGATGATAAAGAGTAGTGTGTTGGAAAAGCACAGAAAAAGAGAAAATTTGATACTGGAAAACAAATTGAGCAAACCATGAATGAGGCTGTGGACAAATCACAAAAACTAAACCTGCCTTCAAAGAATCCAAATGATTCAGTGTCTGCTGAAGTCATTAACGAATACCTTGCTCCTGACTCTAAACTTTTACGGACAAAATCTTCTTCATCATCTTTCGATATTAGAAGTTCTAAGATATCATCATATCTTTCATTATAAATATCTTCGATGTTTCTGAAGATATCTTCATAACTATTGTTATCCAAAATCATTTACTTCTTTGTGCTATCTGTGTAAAATCATAAAAGAAACTATTTTAGTTTCTAAATTCTGAAACCTTCGAGTTTAAAATATGAATGTTTCTAAAGTAGTGTTGGGAACTGAAGAATGAGTTAGTATAATATAATGACACTTGATCAACGTGATTATATTACAGTAAGTCATGCTGAGCTTCTAATGGAATGTGATAAAGGTTCACAGATCATACCCTCATCATGAACCATGTTACATAACTCTTTCAATCTATTTAATCTCTAAATATATCAAGAAAATACTTTTCTTGATGATTCGGTCTTTCCAGATATTCTGGTAATTTGACAAATCAAGATCGTGTCATTACAATTTCTTTCTTAGAACATTAACTATGTTCATTTCGAAATGTATAGCTACGAATTCTGGACCATTATTCGCTTGACTTGAAGTCTGGAAGGAAAAACGAAAGCATGGAGCTCCTAAATATAAGGGAAAATATAAAGCCTGACAACAACACATATATTACAAACCGTGTATATCAATGCGTATAGCAATATAAAGACACGGGAGAATGAAAAACACTATAACCCCAAGGTAATAGTAGAAGAAAATAATTTCCTCTGGTGGCAGATGAAAAAGAAGAATGAAGGATACGATAGCCAAGAAAATATCAAGAATCAGAACTGGATTAAGCATTTTACAATCTTTTAGAAGTATGAAATAAGGAAGAAGATGTAGGAGTGGTGAAAATAATGAAATGGAAATGGTTAATTTATAGCAAAATATCAGACATAGCAATCGAAGCAGATTACGCATTTAAAGGAAATCTTAATTTCCTTAAATTTCGAAGAATCAAATCTTATTTAGATTATGAAGATTTTCGATTCCTTAAATTTCGGAAATCAATCGTAACTACGTCAAAAGTTAAGACGAATCTCTATTCTTTCATTTCACTCTTTTACGATAACTTCTCTCATACGCCTCGAGAAATCGGATTGTTTTATCCATATTATTCAACGGTGATAAAATTCTATTTACTAACTCATATTCGTCATGAAAACATTTTTATTGTTAGCCATGACGACCTCACTCAAATTTCGGGACGAAATTTCTTTAACGAGTAGGTACTGTGACGACCCGAAAATTTTTGACCAAATTTAAACTTTATCTTTAAAATGATTTAATGTTTTCGACACGATAAGCAAAGTCTGTAATGTTGAGTCTCAAGTTTTGGAACTATATTCATGTAATTAATTATTCTTTGACTGTTCTCGAAGATTCACGAACAATATATATATATATATATATATATATATATATAACTTAATGTGCATATATATATATATATATATATATATATATGATTTCAAGTTATTTAGTAAACGATAGTAACATTCGATTATTGATTCGATTGATATTTAGATAAGTTAACTGAAATGTTTAAGATGAACCAGTAAAACACTAATTTGCTACAGTATTTTCGAATTTCTACAGTACCCGAAAAGCTACAGTGTTTTCGAAAATCACTATTTGCTACAATAAAAAAAACTTTGCTACAATAAAACACTATTTTAAAATGAAAATGTATATATGTATATGTATATACTACGAGACGATGATTTATAGAAGCAAATAACCAAAACACTTAATTGATTGAAGCCACACTTCGAGTGACATAGTTTATCAATGATTAAGTTTAATTTTTGATAAAGGTACACGTCGCGTAACGAAAAGTACTAGTTTTCTAAGCGTACGAAAATGCATTCGAGAAACCGGAACCGGGACATAAGTCGAGTGACAACGTACGAGTCAACGGACCAAAAATTACAAGTCAACTATGCACGTGAATATAATATAATATATAATTAATTATATAAATTAAATATATTATATATTATATTTAAATACGTCGACAAGCAAAACAACAAAATAATGTGAGCTGTAAAGAGAGGCCATGCGATCGCATGGCCAAAGGCCTTCGAAACCATGCGATCGCATGAGGCAAAATTTCATGAAAGGTCTATAAAAGTCGAGCTCGTTCACTGAATTGCACACACACATATATCATCCATCTTACTCTGTATTTATTTATTTAATTATTATTATTATTATTATTATTATTATTATTATTATTATTATTATTATTATTATTATTATTAAGATTAATATTATTATTATTATTATTAGTATTATTATTAGTAGTATTACTACGTATTATACATAAAATACTATGACGAAGTCATGAGCGTGTCACTTTCAAAATGGGTTTTCAAGCGGGATAAACCTAAGGAAATTATGGGTTATAGCTATGGAGGTTATGGGTAATGTACGTGGGTATTATTTGTAACATCCGTGTTACATCCGTCCCACATCGGTTGGAGAGGGGAACGAAGCATGCCTTATAAGGGTGTGGAGACCTTTCCTAGCATGACACGTTTTGGGACCACAAGCGCAGCAGATCTCATGAGAACTCTGCAGTTAAGCATGCTCAGGCGAGAGCACTACCAGGATGGGGGACCTCCTGGGAAAGTGCTCGTCGTGTGTGGTTGCCAAGAAAAAATCCGTGCGCCTACGGGCAAAGCGGACAATATCATGCTACGGGGAACATTTACCTGGGATGTTACAGATGGTATCAGAGCTAGGCCCTGGACCAAACGTGCACAGCGAGGACGCTGTGTCCCATTAGGGGGGAGGATTGTAACATCCGTGTTACATCCGTCCCACATCGGTTGGAGAGGGGAACGAAGCATGTCTTATAAGGCTGTGGAGACCTTTCCTAGCATGACACGTTTTGGGACCACAAGCATAGCAGATCTCATGAGAACTCTGCAGTTAAGCGTGCTCAGGCGAGAGCACTACCAGGATGGGGGACCTCCTGGGAAAGTGCTCGTCGTGTGTGGTTACCAAGAAAAAATCCGTGCGCCTACGGGCAAAGCGGACAATATCATGCTACGGGGAACATTTACCTGGGATGTTACATTATTGGCAAGTCAAACCTAGTGTTTATCATCTCTGTTGCGTCTACGTACTTCCCTGCAATATTGAATCACGATATTGATACGTGAGCATTCATATTTTATCTTTTATATATTAATTGTGTATCCATGTCTAGTGCTCGAATATATATATTTATGCATGCTTGTATGCTAAATTTCGTCGTTAAACAGTTTATAATGAATCACGAATTAAATACATATATTACTAGTAAAAGGTATATGATATACATGTTTTTGGAAAGCTGGCGAAAAATCAATAACTTTTCATTTAGAAATCGCGTAATTTCGATGAACGAATCAAAAGATATGATCAGCTGAATTATGATTGACGTTAATTAGAATTACTTTTGAATCTGCAATTAATATTTAAACAACTTGTTTATAAGATTGATAAATTGGATTTTTGAATATTACCAACCGAGTAAATGAATCCTTATATAAGGTACGTCTCGTTTTGTTGAACTATTGTCAAAATTGACTTTTTGAAACGACTTTGGATAACTTTTGTATGTCGATCTCGAGCATTAGGATTGTGATACACTATGACCTGACTTAGCTTGATAGACATTTATTGACCAACATATGTTCTCTAGGTTGAGATCTACGGTTATTTGGTAATTCGAGTTTCGGTCACATTTTGGTGAACGACTTTATATGCTGCTAAGGTGAGTTTCATTTGCTCCTTTTTTAAATGCTTTTGAAATCTATATTTTTGAGCTGAGAATACATGCACTTTATTTTATACGCAATGGATACAAGTACATACTAAATTCTACACCGAGTTTGAACCAAAAATCCCTTAGCTTTGGTAACTAGTAACTGCCGGTTATAAGAACTGGTGGGCGCGACTAGTTATATATGGATCCATAGGGCTTGACATCCCCGTCTGTTCCAGGTATAGAAACCCTAACCTGAACTATAAAACAGATGAATGCTATTTGAGTTTAGTACACGTTGGTTTGCGTGTATTGTACATGTTGGTTGCATGTATGTTAAAACAGGGGTACTTATTATAACGTTAAAGTTTAGCTACCAGGGTGCTCAATCTTGTAGAATATTTTGATAAACGTTTCTGGATGAAACAACTGAAATCTTGTGATCCACCTTTATGTACAAATTATACAAAACATTAAAACTATGAACTCACCAACCTTTGTGTTGACACTTGTTAGCATGTTTATTCTCAGGTTCCCTAGAAGTCTTTCGCTGTTTGCTTATATGTTAGACAAGCTATGTGCATGGAGTCTTACATGACATATTTTTCAAGGAAACGTTGCATTCACCAAATCATCACCATGTATCTTATTTTGAATGCATTGTCAACGGAAGTACTATTGTAAACTATTATTTACGGTGATTGTCTATATGTAGAAATCATCAGATATCGAAAACCTTTGATTTAAATATTCATTTATGGTGAGCCTTTTCAAAAGAATGCAATGTTTACAAAACGTATCATATAGAGGTCAAATACCTCGCAATGAAATCGATGAATGACGTGTTCGTCCATATGGATTTGGAGCGATCGTCACAAGGGGGCTGATCACACACTTACCACACTAATCATTCTTTTTAGCTCACCTTGGAGGCTCGAAAAAAGTCAACCACCATAACACCCTTCATACCCATCACGCCTACCGGAGGTATCCCTTCTGAAGGTTAGTCATTTCCCATCACATTCTACGCTCGAGTCAATTTTGACTTGATCATTCAACTTACTAAGTTTGCTCTTACTAATCATATATGCTCTGATTATACGGGTCATAGTTAAGTTTATAAAATTATAGTTTAGCTGTCCAATATATAGGCGCGGGGGCGGATTTGAGGGTGTGCAACACGTGCGCTCGCACATGGCCCACAATGCAAAGGAGCCCATAATTCAATAACATTGTTATAGCTGATACTAATATTTAACCTATTTTTTAGTATTTATTGAAAATATTTTTACATACATTTAAAATTTTTGTATACAAAAGGCCTATTTTTTTATTGATTGAACATGGCCCATATGAAAATTTGAAATTGACGGGACGCCCATAGGCGGTTACCTTTTGAGACCGCTACAGTGATTTCGTTCTCATATTGTCTTATGATGAAACCATGTGACACTACTTTTGGGAGGAAATTGTGTGCGGATCATGCATGTGAGTCGTCTAAATATAGCATCTCTTGATAACGTTGAGTAGTATAGTGTAATACTTTGATTTAAGTTTATAGTAGAATGATAAACGTAAGTGTTACGTTTAAGCATTTATTGTAAAATGTTAATTTTTCATATTACAACGTACCTTCCATACTTAAATTCAAGATGTTAATTTTTTTCATAAAAATATGTGATTTTTAATTAATATTTAACCATAGCCCTCATTTTCTTTTATTATTTATGTAAGTGCTACCGGTTAACATGAGAGTCTCTCTCAGTTGCGACTTTATTTATTTGTAGGTTTATTTGAACACTTAACAGAAAAGAAATATAGAAAGTGCTAAGTTGCTAACCAATACAAGTTCGAGCACATAGGAGCCCATTTTGAATAACAGAAGGCCATCAAGGTTTATATAAAACTAATCGAGTCCAAACAAAGACCAAGACAAAGCCCGGGTGACTAGAAATGGCAAGCTACAACCCAAACCACAGCATATATAGGCATATAGCTCTACAATTTCTCTATATATACAAAAAAAGGTAATAACATAGCTTTGAAAAATAAAACAATTGGTGCTTATGGTACACATCATATATGCATCTAATATGTTAATAAAATTGGCCACAGGATATCAACTGTATATATGTGAAATAGTAACTAATTTGTGATCAGAATCACCAAAATTTTGCTCCTACATTTATGGATCTTATAATCCTCCAGAGATGGAGAAAAATGCATCTTTTTCCTTTATTTTCTTTTCGTTTGACGAAACAAGATATTCCATTGAAAAGGTTACGTGAACGGATAAGGTTTTCCTGCTCAGGCATCGAAAAGATTGCGATTCATGGAGGACAAGGCGTAAGAAGATATTGTTTGTTATACCAACAAAACTATATCATTCATGTCTTTCATTCCTTCAGTGTGTTGCATAAATTTGTATTGTTATAAGATCTTCACATATTAGAATTTATCTTGATAATGGGCGAGGAAGGTTTAACAGACGCAATACTCAAACGACGTAAACATAAACGTAAAGGTGGGTCCAGGAAAAAGACGACTCAACGACAACAAGATACTGATCCCGAACCAGAGATCCCAGGAATCCACCTTAATTTGACACAAGTCGCTTTACTTTTGGCTGCATATCTAGGTTGTGGCACGATTTGTTTTTTTCTCGTTCGTGACAAAATGAGTGGCAAGAAAACAAATGGGGTCCTAGATTCCGTGTACTTTTGTGTCGTAACAATGACAACCGTAGGGTATGGCGATATTGTCCCAGATACCAATTTCGCAAAGCTTTTGGCATGTATATACGTGTTTATAGGCATGGGTCTTGGCGGTTGTGCACTTAGTAAAGCGGCAGATTATATAGTCGATAAAGAAGTTGTTATGTTTGTTAAAGCAATACAAGATCGCGAAACATATGGTCCTAATCAAATCCATAATGAGACCGCTGAAACAATAAGACTCAAGTACAAGTTTCTTATGGTTCTAACATTTATAGTGTTTCAAGTAGTACTTGGAACTGTTGTCTTGATTGTGGTTGAAGATATGAGTCTCATTGATGCTTATTATTGTGTTTGTGCTACTATTACGACACTTGGTTATGGCGATAAAAGCTTTTCAAGCAAACGAGGACGATTATTTGCAGTTGTGTGGATTTTAACTAGTACAATCGCGTTAGCGCAGTTATTTGTTTACTTGATTGAATTATGGACTGATAGTAAACAGAGACAGCTTGTCGATTGGGTACTTCATAGGAAACTAACGATTCAAGATATTGAGAACGCTGATCTTGATAACGATGATAGCGTCAGGTGAAATACATTTTCATCGTTAAGATTAAGTTTGTTGTGTACATATCGATTGTAATCAATTATAAATTTTGTTTTGCAGTCCTGCAGAATACGTTGTATATAAGCTGAAAGAGATGGGGTTAGTAAGCGATCAACTTATCATGAATGTGATCGAAGAATTCAAGACTTTGGATGTCGATAACTCGGGAACATTGACATCGAACGATCTATCAGCTAGCAGACGCCTTTACCGTTAGTACATTGTTTTGATCATTTTCCACCTGTACAATATGAGTTCATCTCACATTCTGCAAATATATATCAGTAGTGAGCATATATACCTATATCCTAGATAACATTGAGTTTACGCTTCCGAAGTTTAATTTCACTGTTTGTGAATTGCATGATGTTCACGTTTTTGGTGTTTTTTTTATCTGTTCTGGTAAGTTATTCAAGTAACAAACTACGATTGAAAAAGAAAAATAAAAACTTCACCACGTACAATTCGCAGATACATAAATATAGTTTTTTTTAGAACGACAATTTTAACATCGAATGCTTTAGGTTAACTGTTTGGCCTTGCCGGCACAGAGTAAAGCACATCAGAGGTACAATTACAAGATTTGAACATCCACCTATTTTTTCAAGGATGAGGGAGCCCAGAACCAACTGCGTCTTTTTACCACTCAACCAATACAGATTATTTTTTCAAAAAACATAAACTAAAAATTAAAGATCCAGAAGATCAACTGATATACAAGTGATACAGAACTAACTGATCAAGACAAACACATATTGACTTACTGATGATGTTGATGATGATGCTGATGATGATGATACAAAGTTTATTTTTATTTTATTAATCATAACATAAGTCATTAGCAACCATAATTAAACATAAACCCACTCCACGTCACTAATTTACCAATTTTCGCTCCGATTTGGCTTCAATGACATAAATTCACCCTGTTAAACCAATCAACTCTTCAAAACAAGAGTAATTAACTCACAAAACATTTAAATTAAATTAAGTTTAATTGTAACTAATGAGTTATACCTGATGATAGTAATCGCCACATGAAGGAATCCAATCGTTTGTTGCAGGATTTGATCTAGATACACCATCTCTATATCTATCTCCACTTTCACTTCCAATTTTCACTCCAATATCATATAAATCATCATCTCTATCCACCTTTATAAATCCGTTTCCTGTCTACACTTTAAAATAAACAAATAATTAAATCAATCAATCATCACATAAATAATAATTATAATTATATAATTAATTAATTATTAATTAGAATAATTATAGTAAATAAAATAGACAAACCGTATGATGTTGTTTATCAATACAAAATAGCTGATTATAATATTCAGTCTCCACAAACTCATGTTCAATCGTTGGATTAGCATCAATAACTAAACCCTAACATCGTTGATTTACACGATTAGCAGCTAATTAATAGTAATTTTACAAATTTAAAATTATAAGGTAAAAACATACTTGAGATTGAGAAGATAAGGAGTGGAACTTGATGAGCTCAGGAATGGTGGAAACCGGCTCGTCTGAGTGTGATTCCGGCGAGACGTGATCCGGATCACTGCGGTTAGGTTTAAGTGGACGTTTGGGGAGAATTGAATTGAAATGAGACCTGACTAATTCCGATATTTTGATCTGCTGATCGGAGTCGCAAATTTCGTCGCTCCGGCTGGGTTTGACGGTGACAGTTGGTTTTCCGATCATGATTTATGTTGTAGCTGATTTACGGAGGGTTGTTGAAGGTGATACAGATTTAATTGATTAAAAGTTGAGAGGGGGTTATCTAACGTTGGAAATTTAGGTGGTATTTTGAGAAACAAGGGGCCTTAACTAGAATTCCGGGTCAAAGTATTTTTATTGGGAAATTAATCCAAAATGCTTCTAAGAACACCCACTGTTAGTTATCCGCCCATTACCCATAACTAACCATATGCACCACTTAGTTACCCGCATTAGTTACCCGCTTTCACCATAGATTTAACGGAAGAGTTATAGGAATTGCGGATACCAGTGCTTTTTATTGTTGGACTTGATGCTTTATTGCTTGTACATTGTATATTAAAAGGAGTATTTTTTTAGCCATGATAGGGAGTGTTTAGTTATGAGTTAGTTATAGGATATTTGTGTTGATGTGGCGCTGACGTGGAAGGTTAAGAGGATGAATAGTTTAGTTACAATAGGGAGTGGCCTAATTCCTTGAAGAATATACCTTCAAATTATATTAAACTAGTTAAAGACCCGCTGCTTCGCGGGTTTTATGAAATGACGATATTTTAAGATGATTTTCAACCATGATAACACAAATAAACAAAATAACATTTCAAAAGTTCAAATGTGTACAAGTATAAATAAAAAAATCTTGTTCAAGCTTACCTATGGTACTACCCAAATCAATGACATGTAAGACCTGGATTCTGATTCTGGCTGGTCGCGCGCCGCGCCAATGGTCGCTGGCAGACTCCTTTGGTTATTTTAAGAGTTTTAAAAAGGCATTTCGGTCTTTTCGCGTTTGAGCCAGATTTGAGGACTTAACCTCATCCACCCATTTCATTTCCCTAATTCTTTTTCCTTTTCTTTCCATTTTCTCTCAACAAACTCAAACACCCATTTGATTCAAAGGGATTTTTGGAAAGGAAGAAGCGGGTTTTGATCTTTGGCGTAGTAGACAAGTTTGTTCTCCTCGTTCTTAGCTACACGGTGATACTAGTGGTAAGCTCTAACTCCGAATTTCATTTTCGTGTTCATCATTCAATTTTGGGGCTTTTGATTATATGATTTATAGATGGAACCCATTTAGTTGTTAATTGAAGATTAACACCAAGATTCGGGTTTATAAGTGTTAAGAGGCGGGTTTTGGGTTGGTTAATGATTTAACTATGTTTAAGACTTGAGAATGGTGTATAATCACTAGTATTAGTGATTATTGATGTATTGAAGACCTTTAGGGTTCTTATGGTTGACTAATTTTGACTAGAGTCAAAGTTAGGGTTTGTTGATGATTATGACCTGAATGCCGATTCGATGAGGTTTATAAACTTAAAATGGATTAAGTTGAAGTATAAAACAAAGTTAAATATGTTTTGGTGTCAAAACTTGTAATTGGTGAGATTTTGACTTTATGGGTCAAAATTAGGGTTTAATGGCGATTTTGAGAACGATAGGTGTTTAACACTTGTGTTCGGGTTTAATTGGCATATTAGGACCATTATCACTTGTGTTAGTGATTATTGGTTAGTTTGGGCACGGTTCATGCTTGGAAGTGCAATTGGGTCGAAATTGCACTAAGTGTCGAATTGGGTTGGTTTGTAAATCCATCCTAATGGTGTTGTGGTATTTATGATTATGGAATAGGTGCTTTCCATTGACGAGTTGCGGATTATTTGGAAGCGTTTCATCAAGGCGACAAGGTGAGTGTTAATATCCTATGTGCATATGTATGCGTAGGATGGGTGCGGGTCGGGTGAAGTGGTTCTCGGTTATAGAGCTCACTTCACATATAGGGTTATAGAGCTCACTTCACATATAGGTGGATTTGATGGACTTTTGTATGAGTCCAATTGGCACGGTTGTGCATTTTGGTTGACCTCCTCTTGGCGAGGTGTACACTTGTGTGTACGTTATCACATGTATTGTGATGTGGTTTTGGATAACCCCGATGTGGTGGATTTTATAATCCCGTGACTGTGGCTTTTGTTATTGGAGAAGTGAATCTAGTGTAGTTCGGATTCACGATGACTCGTGTAGTTCGGTCATCTTATTGAGGTAGTAATCTCATGTGGTTTCGGATTACTAAGGCTCGTGTGGTTCGGCCAACCTCGATGTTGTCTTTGAAGATGGTAATCTCGTGTGGATTTCGGATTACTAAGGCTCGTGTAGTTCGGCCAATCTTCATGGTGGAGTTTTGGTATTCGGTAATGGGTTAAGGGGTTAACCTTATTCGTTTATATATTGTTCTATGTATATTAATGTATCGTTGTGTTGTAGCTAACCCTCCGGGTGTAGCTTATTGGCGTTGTTCACATCGTCGTTGGTGAACTTATACTTTGTTGATATCTTTAGCTTGTTGCTTAGAGATCGTATGGTATGCTTAGTGTAGTTGCCTTATACAGGGATGCTTCGGTATGCGGTATTTGATATTTGTGTGGCGTGTCCATTTTATACATATATATGTATGTAGTATGTTATCACTTACTAAGCGTTAGCTTACCCTCTCGTTGTTTACATTTTTATAGATTGCTTGGAGACGGTGGCTCGGGTAAGCGGGGACTAGTGAACTTGCGTAGTTGCTTTAGAAGGCTCGCTTTTGGATTGATTAGGATTGGGTAGCGTATCCCCAATCGCCATGCTCGGCTTTATTTGTATTAAAAGTCTTGTGGTTGAAAACTTGCATTTTCGTACGAAAGACGTAAAACGGCCGATGTGGGCCCGGTCTTCGTAAAACTAATTTTATTAATGGAACGTGTTAGTTTTACAAATATGAATGTGTGGTTAAAAGCGTTTTGTCTAATTAGGTCGGGAAGTGGCCAATCTTTTTCGCATTTCAAACTTTTTGGGACAGACCAGTTTGGCGCGCCGCGCGGCCTTATGGAGCGCCGCGCCAGTTGCTGAACGAACACATTTTTTTTTTATTTTGGTATTTTAAGTGGATTGTTCGTGGTTTGGTTTGGGTTGTTACAAGTGGTATCAGAGCATGGTCTAAGGGATTTAGGTGATTTGAGATAGGTGCCTTGACTTAGACTTGTGTGTGTGCTTAATTTGTTGCGGGACTTGTAGGATTACGGGTCGAAATGAGTTTAGTTAGTGCCTTGTATATAGGTCAACTAACGCTTATATTAGTAATGCGGATATTATTAATATATGATTGTGTTGTGATTAAAATTCTCGCGTGTGTTTATATCGCGTAGGATTTTGTTTGTGTTTGTTTATATCATCGAGCGAGGCGGTCGTTGTACTAACGAGTTGATACGGCGTGTATGCGTATGATGTGTGCAGCTAAGGGGTATAAAATACTATTGAAGTTTACAACGAAACACTATTAAATACGATACAATTTTACACAAGATATTTATTTATTTAGAGAATGGATATACCTAAACCTTGCTACAACACTATAGGCAGTGTACCTAATCGTAGAGTAGTATAGTTTTTAGTAAATCCGGTTCGTTCCACAGGGAGCGGGCTTATTGCACACTATATTTTTAAACAACTATATTTGTACAAAATATATATAATTATATATAATAATATATAAAAGGGGGTTTACCGTTTAATGACCGGTTTGTCGATTTATATTTTAAGCGAAGCGTATAGTAAATGATGATATTTAAATAACAATAAAATAAATAACAATAATTAAAATGACAATAAATAAAAGTACGAGGAAATATGAAATAAAATATATTATGCTTATTTAAACTTCCGTAACCATGATGGTTGACGTGTTGATTTTAGTTTTATGCCCATGGGTTAATTGTCCTTTGTCCTGGATTATTTAATATGTCCGTCTGGTTTTTGTCCATAACAGTCCATCAGTCATAAATATAAAATGCGAGTGTCCTCGTCAAATTATCCTTATACCCGAAGTTAAATATTCCAACTAATTGGGGATTCGAATTGTAACAAGGTTTTAATACTTTGTTTAATGAATACACCAGGTTATCAACTGCGTGTAAACCAAGGTTTTACTACTTTGTTAGCAATTACACCAATTACCCTTGAATGTAATTTCACCCCTGTTTTAATTATTCTAGTGGCTATTAATCCATTCCCGTGTCCGGTTAAATGAACGATTATTCGTACTTATAAATATCCCGCCCATCGTGTCCGATTAAGCGTATGTGGTTATATATAGATACTTCAAATCATAACCTTTATATTAAATTAACGAGGTATCGTTAATTTAATATAAAGCCCATTAATAGCCCATAGTCTAATTTCCACAAGTGTCGTTCTTTTGTCCAAACCCCAATTACGGTACAAAACCCAATTACCCCGTCTTTAATATTTAGTCCAACATCATGATTACTTTGGCTCAAATAATCATAATAATAACTTAAGTACGAGACATTAATTTAAAAAGGAGAACATAGCTTACATTGATTATTTATCGCGTAGTGTTACACGGACAGAGCTCCGACTTTAAAAACCCGTAAAAATAACTTTTACATAACCCAAACTAATCTAATATAACACTAATCTATACTATATATACATATATATATTTATTTATATTATACTAGGGAGTATTATTATTATTATGTTTTTAAACTCGGCAGAATTCGCGACCTTTTATAGGGATTCTGAAATTTCTGTGCTCCGCGAGTCGCGACACTTTGTGCCTGAGAACTCCGCGAGTCGCGGGGATATGGAATACAGCTCACACCCCTTTGGATCTTCTTTGCCGACGTTTTATATATATAAATATAAAATATAAATAATTAATATAATTATTTATATATTATATTATATTCTTGTGCATAGTAGACTTGTAATTTTTAGTCCGTTGCGTCGGGCGTTGATAGTTGACTCATGTCCTGGTTCCGGATTTTCGAACGTCCTTGCGTACAATTTAATATCTTGTACTTTGCGTTTTGTAACTTGTACTCTTATCTTTTTTTAGACGTTCTTCATCAATAATTTGAACCACTTGGATTGTATCTTGTACATTTGAGCTTTTTGGTCATTTGCGTCTTCAAATCGTCGTTTTCGCCTTTTGTCTTCGCACTTATTTAATATAAACGATTACAACTTAAAATAGGACAATTACAACTAAATAATTTACATATTGGGAGGATATTGCTACTAAATATATGTTCATTTGGAGCACTATCAAATATCCCCACACTTGAACGTTGCTTGTCCTCAAGCAATACAGAACTTGAAATAAAAACATACATGAATTACTTTTTTTATTCATCACACTTTGTACATTAGTGATTTTGATATGGTGGTATAAACAATGATAGTAACGATAGAACCATGGTTAAAGGTGGGTGTGTCATCCACAGTTGCCTCGGGTTTAGGTCATCGACACTTGCAATCAAATAGCCGATTTACTTTCGGTTTCCAAAGCAAAGTGCACATTTGAAAGGCGGTTTACAGTCCCACATGACTATGAAAATTTAGATCCGTTAGGAAATTGGATCTTTATGAAAACATTTGATCTTTTGAAAATTCAATCTAGCTTTTACCCTAGACAAGTTTTTCGGAATAACCCTTCACCGGTGTTGCAAAATATTTTTGTGGGTTTTGTGGGTTTCAGATTTGAAAATTTTAGCTCAACACTTGTGGTTTTGTGTTACCCACTTGCTAACCTTGTATTAGGAAAGCAACACGTCCAGTTTACTTGTCCCGTATATTACCTTTAGCAAACTACCGTCCGGTTGTAAAGGAAAGCGATGAACAAGCAACTGTTAAGGCAATGTCCCGTGACATGCTTTTGATTATGGTCTATAACGTGTCGGACGCAATTACTATCCTTTGTAGGAGCAATAGTAAAGCTCACCCTTATAATTTTTTGGTCTGGCACAAGGTCCTGTCTTCGACCATGCTATGCAACCACCGTTCTTACGGTTGACACCCGATTTGGTTCAGGTGACCTAATGAATTCTAGGTGAATTCCTAGGATTTTACGTTCAATGGTAATGAACACATTGAAAATAGGTTTTCAGAAAACAAATCGGTTTTAATTTTGATCAAAATATTTTCTCGTTCAAGCTCGAGTTTAGATATCATTGAATTCCATGAGTTTGTAATTCTCAATCTTTAAAGTCAATCTCAAGGATTGAGTAATATCAGTCTTAAAAGCTGATTTTTAATCTTTAAGGAGATTATCCTTTCTGGGGATCTGATTCATTAGTCTTATCAAGCTAATTTGCACGGTGCCCCCCCATTGTACGAGATAAATCCTTCTCATGGTTAGGATAAATCTGACCACTTGGCGACCCTGTTTGATGCTGAGGTCCGTGGATTTCCTGCTGATTTTAGTGATGACTTTTCTAGATTTTTCGTCAACCTACAGCTGGTCTGGACGACAACTTCCTGACCTAAATCAAGAAGCGCGTTTCTTTTTCGGAAGACTTTACTTCCTTTTAATAGATCCATCTTTTCTTTTCTTTCATCGGGTAAAATAGTTAATTTAGTCCAAAACAAAAGCACCTGCAATAACTTTACGAAAACATGTGCTAGATAGTTTTTAATTGAATAACTAGGTACATTCTCCCCACACTTAGTTTCTTTCTTTGCCTTTTTATTCTCCTTTATTCCATTTTAAATGAATTCAAGCGTTTTAGGGTGTTTCTCAATTTATGTCCTTTCCGAGGTAACGATAATTTCGGTATTAACACCTAGTTTTCATCGTTCATAAATATGTATAAACATGATTTTGAATTCATTTAGTTTAAAATTTTTCAAATTTTCATAAAATTTAGAAAATAAGCCAAGTATAAACCCGAGAGAATTTATAACCCTTCCCCACACTTGAGATTATAACCCTTCCCCACACTTGAGATCATGCAATGCCCTCATTTGCATGAAATCAGACTCTAATTATAAATTCATGAGGGTGATTAGTGTAGAAAAGTGATTGAAAATACCCAGTTTGTAATTATAAATCTCGTCGAATGATAGATGGCGCGGCTCATCGTTCATTCCTTCTTGTTTTATCACACATATTTTTCTTCAAAAACGGTTGTTTTTCTGAACTGTTTGCTAATCTTTAAAAATGCGTCTTTTACCCTAATTTATTATGCATGTTTATTAACGAGTTATGCACTAACCCGAACCCCTAATTTAACGTTAAGTGGGGTTAAACTTCCCCACACTTAGCTGACGACATGTGAAGTCGGTAGAATAAGTTCCACGAATTAAAATAGTGAGCCAGTTATTTACATCTCGGGTGGTATATATTATATCAATGGGTTTAAAGTTTAGACTCACCCGATCGTCACTACTTAATTCTTTTTTAAGTGTAGCTTTTAGTAAATGGATATGTCTCTTTTCTGGTTCTTGGTCAAATGGATCGATATACACCGACATACTTATTTCTATAGGGTGGACAATTCCTAATATTTCCTTCCGTTTATTCTCGGGATCAAAGTTTTCACCTCTATTACCCATTTGGGTGAAATCCGAGGTGTCATTATCTATTAAAGCTCGTAGTTCATTTCCGGTGGATGACTCGTCTATTGAGAATATTGGGTTGGAAGGTTGTGGAATGGTGAAGTTTGGTTTGGCCTCGGGGGTAAAATTTTCAACGTTATCGTATTCCCAAGAGTACCAATTTGTCACCCTTACTTCTTCTTTATCCATTGATGGATCGATGATTTCGTCGGTAGAGGCTAATGTGTCGATATGTTGTGAAATTGGTAAGACTGAATAAAAAGTATCATCGGGATAGTTGGTGATTTCGGAGCTCTCGAATTCATCAAAATTCGATGATATGAGATTTTCTTGCACACGACTCCTCAGATCAACAGGTGTGTAGTCTGATAGAGTTTCAGCTTGCCGGTTTACAAACTCTCTCATTTGTTCATTTTGAGCATTGAGTTCTTCGAGTTTGATTTTCATATTGTCTAATAAATTTTCAGACACGTAATTTTCCTCGTCTACTGGTTGTTGAGTTTGGAAATATTCTTGGGAATAATCCCAATTTGAATTGTATTCTTCATAATCATTCCATTCAGGTTCCGTGGGTGCGTAATTTTCCATAGGAACGTAATAATAACATTCCCATGTTGAGTGATAATCTCCACAGATTTCACAACCAGTTATTGTTTCGTCGTTCGTGATCCAAGATTGACTGATCGAATTGTCATCAACACTCGTTTGAGAGTATTGATTTAATTGATTTTGGATATCAAAAAGAGTTTCCATAGCCTTGTTTTCAAAATTTTCCATTTTATTGCGATGGCCAAATTTTAGCTACAATGTGGTGCATTTACTAATTATCCTATTAGTTATAAAAATAGAAAAACTTATATAAGTTGTCCAATTAATAGACTTTTCTGCTTTTGCCCACGTTTCGAATAGCCAAAAGATGCAGCAGGGAGCCAGAACCCTTTAAATCGGAAGCTCACAACTCAGCCACTGACAAATCCAACTATTACTACGAAGCAGAAAATTGTCAACGTCCATTAATTTAACCACTTAAATAATTTTTCTTTCCGTTTGAGATATTAGATAAGAAATAGAGAAAATTTCTAAGTCCTAAAAACTAAAGCGTCGAGAAATAAGAAAGAAAAAGAATGCGCGTCGAAAAATAAAAATAAGAAAATAGCGCGTCGTAACTTAAAAAGGAATTAAAAACTAAGAATTAAAAGTTGCGTCTAAAAATATTAAAGCTTAAAAGAAAAACTATATCCCAAATGGTAATAACTTAAAAAGATACTAAAATATAAAAACGGCGTCGCAAAATTCTAAAGCACCTAAATCTTAGTCTAAAGAAAAAGCACTTAAGGGATTTTACGGCAAGGCCTAAAAATCTAGAAGTAAAAATAACTATGGCAAAAACTAAGTTTAAAACTAAATATGAGCGAAAAATACAAATATTACGCTAAAACGATTAAAAAGGGACAAAATATAAAAATATACAAAAAGTTGTAAAAAAATACAATTTTTATAAAAATATTATTTTTATATTATTTATTTTATAATAGTATTAATTTTTATATATAAATAAAACTAATTAAAATTTAATATTACAAATTAATTAAAAACTTAAACTAAATAATATTATATATAAAACCTAATTAGGTTTAATAATAATGATAATAAATAATTAAAACCTAAATCGTATTAATTGCTGGACCAGGTTCGTGTCAGACGGCTCCGCGAGTCGCGGTTCCCGAAGCTGCAAACCCCGCGAGTCGCGGTTCCCGAATTCAACTCTGGTACAGTTTGAAATTCGACGTTTTTTTTTTTTTTTTTTTTTTTTAGGATTTTATATTGTTTTTCTAAAAATAATATATATTTATACAAAAATGAATTAAAAATATAGAGTTTTGCCGAGTCCCCGGCAGCGGCGCCAAAAACTTGATGTGTGCAGCTAAGGGGTATAAAATACTATTGAAGTTTACAACTAAACACTATTAAATACGATACAATTTTACACAAGATATTTATTTATTTGGAGAATGGATATACCTATACCTTGCTACAACACTATAGGCAGTGTACCTAATCGTAGAGTAGTATAGTTTTTAGTAAATCCGGTTCGTTCCACAGGGAGCGGGCTTATTGCACACTATATTTTTAAACAACTATATTTGTACAAAATATATATAATTATATATAATAATATATAAAAGGGGGTTTACCGTTTAATGACCGGTTTGTCGATTTATATTTTAAGCGAAGCGTATAGTAAATGATGATATTTAAATAACAATAAAATAAATAACAATAATTAAAATGACAATAAATAAAAGTACGAGGAAATATGAAATAAAATATATTATGCTTATTTAAACTTCCGTAACCATGATGGTTGACGTGTTGATTTTAGTTTTATGCCCATGGGTTAATTGTCCTTTGTCCTGGATTATTTAATATGTCCGTCTGGTTTTTGTCCATAACAGTCCATCAGTCATAAATATAAAATGCGAGTGTCCTCGTCAAATTATCCTTATACCCGAAGTTAAATATTCCAACTAATTGGGGATTCGAATTGTAACAAGGTTTTAATACTTTGTTTAATGAATACACCAGGTTATCAACTGCGTGTAAACCAAGGTTTTACTACTTTGTTAGCAATTACACCAATTACCCTTGAATGTAATTTCACCCCTGTTTTAATTATTCTAGTGGCTATTAATCCATTCCCGTGTCCGGTTAAATGAACGATTATTCGTACTTATAAATATCCCGCCCATCGTGTCCGATTAAGCGTATGTGGTTATATATAGATACTTCAAATCATAACCTTTATATTAAATTAACGAGGTATCGTTAATTTAATATAAAGCCCATTAATAGCCCATAGTCTAATTTCCACAAGTGTCGTTCTTTTGTCCAAACCCCAATTATGATACAAAACCCAATTACCCCGTCTTTAATATTTAGTCCAACATCATGATTACTTTGGCTCAAATAAGCATAATAATAACTTAAGTACGAGACATTAATTTAAAAAGGAGAACATAGCTTACATTGATTATTTATCGCGTAGTGTTACACGGACAGAGCTCCGACTTTAAAAACCCGTAAAAATAACTTTTACATAACCCAAACTAATCTAATATAACACTAATCTATACTATATATACATATATATATTTATTTATATTATACTAGGGAGTATTATTATTATTATGTTTTTAAACTCGGCAGAATTCGCGACCTTTTATAGGGATTCTGAAATTTCTGTGCTCCGCGAGTCGCGACACTTTGTGCCTGAGAACTCCGCGAGTCGCGGGGATATGGAATACAGCTCACACCCCTTTGGATCTTCTTTGCCGACGTTTTATATATATAAATATAAAATATAAATAATTAATATAATTATTTATATATTATATTATATTCTTGTGCATAGTAGACTTGTAATTTTTAGTCCGTTGCGTCGGGCGTTGATAGTTGACTCATGTCCTGGTTCCGGATTTTCGAACGTCCTTGCGTACAATTTAATATCTTGTACTTTGCGTTTTGTAACTTGTACTCTTATCTTTTTTTAGACGTTCTTCATCAATAATTTGAACCACTTGGATTGTATCTTGTACATTTGAGCTTTTTGGTCATTTGCGTCTTCAAATCGTCGTTTTCGCCTTTTGTCTTCGCACTTATTTAATATAAACGATTACAACTTAAAATAGGACAATTACAACTAAATAATTTACATATTGGGAGGATATTGCTACTAAATATATGTTCATTTGGAGCACTATCAGCGTAATAAGGACTTGCAAACCTTATTACGGGTGCAAATTGGGTCTAGCAAGTGATGTACGACGAGTGTTTAGGAAGATGGGGGCGGTATTGTGTGTGTACTTTATACGTTCGTGATCTAATCGCTTTGCATTCCTTAGAATGGCGACGGGAAATGGGATCGAGACGAACGACGTGGAGTTTAACGCTAGAGTTGCGGCCGCCGTTGCAGAGCAAATGAGTGCGTTTCGAGAAGAAATGGATAGGAAGTATTCTGAACTTCAAGGTAGTGGTGAGATGGAGCGTTGTCTTAAAAGCTTCATGAGGACTAAACCCCCGATGTACGACGGAGAACTGGATCCTTTGATAAGCACAACTTGGATCTCGGATGTCGAAGGGTGTTTTCGAACAATTGAATGTCCTCCCGAGAAGAGGACGAGGCTCGCTACGAGCTTGTTGCGGGGTAGAGCAAAGGATTGGTTGGATGGTAAGATTGATCTTGTCGGTGGCGAACCGTTTATGGCGTTATCATGGGATGAGTTTAAGAAGGAATTCTTCGAGGAGTTCCGAACTTCAGCCGATTTGTCAGAAATGCGTAATGAGTTGCGAAATTTGCAACATGGTTCTATGGATTTGAATACTCTCAAGACGACCTTTATGGCGAAGGCTCGTTTTTGCCCGGAGTATTTGGGGAATGATCATTTGTTGATGCAAGATTTCTATCGGACCTTGAATGATGACTTGAAGAGTAAAATTAGCCGGGGTCAAGCGAAATCGTTTGCGGAATTATTTGACTTGGCTAGAGGTTTCGAGTCGTATTCACGATCGAAGAGGTGTGAACCTTCAAGTGAGAGAAGGGTTGTTTCGTATGGTGCTCTAAGTAAGAGGACTAAGGGTCCGAGTGTGAGCACGGGTGGTACGCGGACGGGTATACCGGATTCTAGTACGTCTCGATGTTACAATTGTGGCGTGAGGGGTCACAAGTCATGGGAATGTTCGGTGCCAAAGGGTGATGGCATGGTGTGCTTCAATTGCCAAGAAGAAGGACATCGTAAGTCGAAATGTCCCAAGTTAGCGGGGACGGGTGCGGCAAGGAGACGTTAAGGTACGTTTCGTTTTAATAAATATGTCCTTTGATTATTTATTAAGTGCCGTTTGTGTTTGAGTTGTAAAATGCCTTGTGTTGTGCATATTGTTGTTATGGGTGACGTTCCTAATGGAAGTACCTTATGGTGACGTTTGATTAACGGGCGAAGGGCGTAAAACTTGGTGCAACCAAGAATTTCTTAGTATTTGGGAAATGTTTCTACCAAGCCATGGAAATGGGTTTTGGTGTTCGATTGTTAAGCGCGTGTTCGCTTGTGTGTTGGAGTTGATGAACCATGAGGTTCGACGGGTGGGATGAAACCCTTGAGATCGAGTGTTTTGAATCTCGATGTATGTTGGTAATGGAGTTATTATGACGTGACATTAGGTGCCTCTTTTATACCTACTAGCGTGGTGTTTGACTCCGATTGTGTTGCGGTTACATTGTACTTAGGGTACTGATAATGCTAAAAACGAACATATATTTCATAGCATTATTCCTCAAGAAAGACAAGCTTTTAGTTGCAACTGTTCTATTTACAAGTGATATTCGTTTAAATAATAAAAGGTGAAGACAAAAGACAGATTCGACGAATTGAATACGCAAACCACCAAAAAGCTCAAAAGTACAAAATACAATCAATGAGGTTCCAATTATTGATAAGAAACGTCTCAAAATTATAAGAGTACAAGATTCAAAACGCAAAGTACAAGATATTAAATTGTACGCAAGGACGTTCGAAAATCCGGAACCGGGACCAGAGTCAACTCTCAACGCTCGACGCAACGGACTAAAAATTACAAGTTAACTATGCACATAAATAAAATATAATATTTAAATAATTCTTATAATTATTTATATATTATATTATTATTTATAAACGTCGGCAAGAAAGAAAACAAAGAAATGTGACTTCTCCCAGCTGGCCATGCGATCGCATGGCCTGGAGGCACAAAAGCCATGCGATCGCATGGCTCTGAAATCCAGCCCAGGTCCTATAAATTCAACGCGTTTTGGCCAAAATAAACACATCTTTTCTTCTCTTCATCATACGTAAAGTATATATATATATATATATATATATATATATATATATATATATATATATATATATATATATATATATATATATATATTTTAATTTTAATTTTAATTTCTAATAATAAGGGTGTGTTAGCGAATGTTGTAAGGGTGTAAGTCGAAATTCTGTCCGTGTAAAGCTACGCTATTTTTAATCATTGTAAGTTATGTTCAACCTTTTTAATTTAATGTCTCGTAGCTAAGTTATTATTATGCTTATTTAATCCGAAGTAATCATGATGTTGGGCTAAAAATATTAAAATTGGGTAATTGGGCTTTGTACCATAATTGGGGTTTGGACAAAAGAACGATACTTGTGAAAATTAGACTATGGGCTATTAATGGGCTTTATATTTGTTTAACTAAATGATAGTTTATTAATTTTAATATAAAGATTTACAATTGGACGTCCCTATAAATAACCATATACACTCGATCGGACACGATGGGCGGGATATTTATATGTACGAATAATCGTTCATTTAACCGGACACGAGAATGGATTAATAGCCACTAGAATTATTAAAACAGGAGTGAAATTATGTACAAGGACACTTGGCATAATTGTTAACAAAGTATTAAAACCTTGGGTTACACTCAGTCGACATCCTGGTGTAATTATTAAACAAAGTATTAAAATCTTGTTACAGTTTAAGTCCCCAATTAGTTGGAATATTTAACTTCGGGTATAAGGATAATTTGACGAGGACACTCGCACTTTATATTTATGACTGATGGACTGTTATGGACAAAAACCAGACGGACATATTAAATAATCCAGGACAAAGGACAATTAACCCATGGGCATAAAACTAAAATCAACACGTCAAACATCATGATTACGGAAGTTTAAATAAGCATAATTCTTTTATTTCATATTTAATTTCCTTTATTTTATATTTAATTGCACTTCTAATTATCGCATTTTTATTTATTGTTATTGTATTTAATTGCACTTTTATTATTCGTACTTTTAATTATCGCAAGTTTATTTTATCGCACTTTTATTATTCGCAATTTCATTATCGTTATTTACTTTACGCTTTAAATTAAGTCTTTTATTTATTTAATATTTTACATTTTGTTTTAACTGTAACTAAAGTTTTTTTAAAATCGACAAACCGGTCATTAAACGGTAAAAACCCCCCTTTATAATAATAATATTACTTATATATATATATTTGTATTTTTATAAAAGTAAACTAATATAGCGTTAAGCTTTGTTTAAAGATTTTCCCTGTGGAACGAACCGGACTTACTAAAAACTACACTACTGTACGATTAGGTACACTGCCTATAAGTGTTGTAGCAAGGTTTAAGTATATCCATTTAATAAATAAATAAATATCTTGTGTAAAATTGTATCGTATTCAATAGTATTTTCTTGTAAAATATAAAGCTATTTTATATACACCTCGCATAAACATCAAGTATTTTTGGCGCCGCTGCCGGGGAGCAATCTAGCTTAAAACCCGGAAGTGCAACGCTTATATATAAAAAAAAAAAAATATTTTTCTTTTTAGTTTAAAAAAAAATACGAATTTGTAAAAATACGTTTTAAATATTCAAAAATATTAAAAGAAAAACAAAAATATAAATATTTTTAAGAGTTTGGTAAATATTTAAGTTTTATAAAGTTTCTTTATTTCAATTTTTTTAGTTGTAAAAATATAAGTTTTATTTAATTTATAAATATATTTTATAAATATATTTTACGACAAAACAAAAAAAAAATATATTAAAACTCGAGTCCGGTACTGTAGCAGCCCACTCTGTGGCCCGAAACACTAGCCCATGCGATCGCATGGCCGGATAGCTTAGGACTCATGCGATCGCATGAGCCCGTCTGACACGCCACAGTTGACTGCAGCCTGCATTAATTACGGATAATTATTATTATTATTATATTTAAACCCTAATTAGGCTTATATATTATATTTAGTGTTATTTATTTAATTTGTATTTTTAGTTTAATTAGTTTATTTAAATGGTAAAATTAATAGTTTTATAAAATAAATAATATAAAAATAATATTTTTATAAAAATTGTAATTTTTACAACTTTTTATATATTTTTATATTTTGTCCCTTTCTAATTGTTTTAGCGTAATATTTGTATTTTTCGCTCGTATTTAGTTTTAATACATAGTTTTTGCCATAGTTATATTTTTATTTCTAGATTTTTAGGCCTTGCCGTAAAATCCCTTAAGTGCTTTTTCTTTAGATTAAGATTTAGGTACTTTAGAATTTTGCGACGCCTTTTTAAGTTTTAGTACCTTTTTAAGTTATTTCCATTTGGGATATAGTTTTTCCTGTAAGCTTTAATATTTTTAGACGCCTTTTACCTATGTATCAATTATCATTCCAATTAGTAATCTCAATTTGCGATTATAATTTTAAGTTAGTGATAGTAATAAGGTTGGGTTAGTCGAGTGTTTTTAAGTTCTATAAGTCATTTCTTTTTATTTCTTATTTTCCGACGCCTTTTATTTTTCAACCCTTTTCTTTTTCTTTTTCCGACACGCTCTTTTTCTTTCTTATTTCTCGTCATTCTAGTTTTTAGGACTTAGAATTTTTTCTACTTCTTATCTAAATTTCTTAAAATTACGAAAATTTATTTTAAGTGGTTAAATTGATAGACATCAAAATTTTCTGGTTCGTAGTAATAGTTGGATTTGTACGTGGACCGGGTTATTGGAGCAAAACAGTCCTCAATTATATTGAGACCAAACGAATCCTGCCCCTCTGCTGCATCTTTTGGCTATTCGAAACGTGGGCAAAATCAGAAAAGTCTATTGATTGGATAACTTATATAATTTTTCTTTCCTTTTTAAAAACTAATAGGATATTCAGTGAATGCACCGAGCAAGACGTTCACCACCTTTTGTACGTTCACCACTTGTAACTAGATCAAGACATTTAGCAAATATTACCGCCATTGATTTTTCTTTAGAATCGTCATCCAGTCGACCAAGTACTCCAGTTCAAATTTCCGATAATCCATTTTTTGAACCCGACCTCACAATTGAGAATCCGGAGAATATTCAGGGACGATTCATAGATCCTGAACCATTAAATTTTCCTCCGGAACCACCAATCATTCAAAAAGAGATTGTTGAGGAACGAACCATTAAATCAGAATCCTCTAGTGATTCCGATTCAACAAATTCAATTATGGAAGTAACAGAACCATTAAGTATGGAAGACCGAATGAGAGCTAAACGCACTGGCCAAGGTCACGCAATTACTCATCCTGACATTAATGCGCCAGATTATGAAATCAAAGGACAAATTCTACACATGGTGACTAATCAATGCCAATTTAGTGGTGCACCGAAGGAAGATCCAAATGAACATCTTCGTACCTTTAATAGGATCTGCACTCTATTTAAAATCCGAGAAGTGGAGGATGAACAGATATATCTCATGTTATTTCCCTGGACTTTAAAGGGAGAAGCCAAAGATTGGTTGGAATCATTACCTGAAGGGGCGATTGATACATGGGATGTTTTAGTTGAAAATTTTCTTAAACAATTCTTTCCTACATCTAAAGCCGTAAGACTTCAAGGAGAAATTGTTACATTTACACAGAAACCGAATGAAACTCTATATGAGGCGTGGACAAGATTTGGAAAGTTATTAAGAGGATGTCCGCAACATGGTTTAGACACCTGTCAAATAGTACAAATATTCTACCAAGAATGCGACATCACTACAAGGAAAGACATAGATATAGCAGCTGGTGGTTCCATTATGAAGAAAACAGAAACTGATGCTTACAAAATTATTGATAACACTGCTTCCCACTCACATGAGTGGCACCAAGAAAAAGATATCGTTAGATCATCTAAAGCAGCTAGAGCCGATTCTAGCCATGACTTAGATTCCATTTCCGCAAAGATAGATGCTGTCGAGAGACGAATGGAAAAGATGACTAAGGATATTCACTTAATACGAATTAGTTGTGAGCAGTGTGGAGGACCACATTTGACAAAAGATTGTCTCAGTATTGAATTAACAATGGAACAAAGAGAGAATATTTCATGCATAAACCAAAGGCCTGGAAATAATTATCAGAATAATTATCAACCGCCAAGACCGATTTACAATCAAAACTAGAATTATAATCGAAATATTCCATACAACAACCAACAAAGACCTAGCAATCAACAAGTATCCAATAATACTTACAACCAGCAAAGACCTAATTTTCAAAACAAACCACCACAACAAACCGATGATAAAAAGCTGAATTTAGAAGATATGATGACGAAGCTAGTTGAAACTCAAACGCAGTTTTTCACATCTCAAAAATAAACCAATGAACAAAATGCTCAAGCATTTAGAAATCAACAAGCTTCTATTCAAAATCTGGAACAAGAAGTAAGTAACCTAGCAAGGTTAATAGGTGAAAGAAAACCGGGAAGTTTACCTAGTGATACAAATGCTAACCTCCGGAATGAAATAGCTAAAGCCATTACCACAAGAAGTGGTACAACACTTAAACCACCTGAAATACATGTAACTTCTGACGAAGCTATTCCTACTCCACAAGAACCACAACCTAATCAAGATAAGGAAAAAGAACCGGTAGTTGAGAAGGTTAATGAAGATAACACAGTTAAGGATAAACCTTATGTTAAACCATACCAACCACCACTTCCTTACCCGAGTAAAATGAAAAAGGAGAAACTTGAAGCCGAGCAATCCAAATTCTTGGATATGTTTAAACAGATAAATGTAAATCTTCCTTTCATTGATGTGATTTCAGGAATGCCTAGATATGCTAAATTCTTGAAAGATCTGATCACGAATAGAAAGAAAATGGAAGAACTCTCAGCTGTTACTATGAACGCTAATTGTTCAGCAGTGTTGTTGAATAAGATACCAGAAAAACTATCTGATCCAGGAAGTTTCACAATTCCATGTTTTCTGGGTAGTCTTAGTTCAATAGAAGCATTTGCAGACTTAGGTGCTAGTATAAATTTAATGCCGTTTTCACTATACACTAAACTAGACCTTGGAGAATTGAAACCAACAAGAATAAGCATACAACTAGCTGATCGATCAATAAAATATCCTAGAGGGATAATGGAGAACATGCTAGTTAAAGTTGGTACTTTAGTATTTCCAGTAGATTTTGTTGTTCTGGACATGGAAGAAGATTCTCAAGTTCCTCTCATATTAGGAAGACCATTCTTAAACACGGCTAAAGCAATGATAGACGTGTTCGGTAAGAAATTGACCCTAAGTATAGAGGACGAGAGTGTTACCTTTTCAGTTGATAGAGCAATGCAACAACCACAATCTGCAGATGATACATGTTATTATATTCAAACTATAGATGCACATGCAGAATTGTTAGAAGAATTTCCAGAATTACAAGGAACAGGAGAATGTTCTTTAGGAGAAGGAACAGAACAAATTAATGAATCTGAAATGTTAGCTACACTTATAGCTAATGGATATGAACCAACAACAGAAGAAATTCAAATGCTAAAAGAAGAAGACAGATATCGATACAAATCATCGATAGAAGAACCTCCGAAATTAGAGTTAAAGCCACTTCCAAACCATTTGGAATACGCTTATTTACATGGTGAATCTGAATTACCTGTAATAATATCGTCTTCTCTTACTGAAAATGAGAAATCACAACTCATTTCTGTGTTGAAAGCTCATAAACCAGCCATTGCATGGAAGATTCATGATATTAAAGGAATAAGTCCTTCGTATTGCACACATAAAATCCTTATGGAAGAAGGTCATAAAATGTATGTGCAACGCCAATGAAGACTAAATCCTAATATGCAAGATGTAGTTAAGAAAGAGATTATTAAACTGCTAGATGCAGGTTTGATATATCCAATTTCTGATAGTCCATGGGTAAGCCCAGTTCAATGCGTGCCTAAGAAGGGTGGCATGACTGTCATTACAAATGAAAAAAATGAGCTTATTCCTACTAGAACTGTAACAGGATGGCGTGTGTGTATTGATTATAGAAAATTAAATGATGCCACCAGAAAAGATCACTTTCCCTTACCTTTCATTGATCAAATGTTGGAAAGATTAGCCGGAAATAGTTACTATTGTTTTCTAGATGGATTTTCCGGATATTTTCAAATTCCAATAGCACCCGAGGACCAAGAGAAAACCACATTCGCGTGCCCTTATGGTACTTTTGCTTACAAACGCATGCCATTTGGACTTTGCAACGCCCCTGCAACCTTTCAAAGGTGCATGATGGCGATTTTTCACGACATGATAGAAGAATGCATGGAAGTTTTCATGGATGACTTTTCAGTCTTCGGTGATACATTTGAATCATGTCTAGTTAATCTTGAACAAATGCTTATTAGATGCGAACAATCAAATCTAGTACTTAATTGGGAGAAATGCCATTTCATGGTTAAAGAAGGCATCGTTCTTGGTCATAAAATTTCGAAGGAAGGAATTGAAGTGGATAGAGCTAAAGTAGTTGTAATTGCTAAACTTCCACATCCCACCAATGTTAGAGGAGTTAGGAGTTTTCTAGGGCATGCCGATTTTTACCGACGTTTCATAAAAGATTTTTCTAAAATTGCCACTCCTATGAATAAACTCCTAGAAAAGGATGCTCCATTCATATTTTCAGATGAATGTATCAAATCTTTTAATATTCTTAAAGAGAAACTCACTAATGCGCCGATCATGATAACACCAAATTGGAATCTACCGTTTGAACTAATGTGCGATGCAAGTGATTTTGCAATGGGAGCCGTTTTAGGACAAAGGATTGAAAAACGATTTCAACCTATATATTATACTAGTAATACATTACAAGGAGCACAAACGAATTACACAACTACTGAAAAAGAACTCCTTTCTATTGTCTTTGCTTTTGACAAATTTCGTTCATATCTCGTTCTAGCTAAAACGGTGGTCTATACCGACCATTCTGCTCTTAGATACCTATTTTCGAAACAAGATGCTAAACCAAGATTAATCCGTTGGATCTTACTCTTACAAGAGTTCGATATTGAAATCCGAGATAAAAGAGGAGCAGAAAATCTCGCCGCTGATCATCTTTCTCGTCTTGAAAATCCCGAATTAGAAGTTCTAAATGAATCGGCCATACAAGACAACTTTTATGATGAATATCTATTGAAGATAGATTATAATGAAATTCCATGGTTTGCAGATTATGCAAACTATTTAGTATGTGGATTCCTTGAAAAAGGATTATCGTACCAAAAACGAAAGAAATTCTTCAGTGATATAAAACACTATTTCTGGGAAGATCCACATCTGTTTAAAAGTTGTCCAGATGGAATAGTACGCCGATGTGTATTTGGAGATGAAGATAGTAAAATTTTAAACCATTGTCACATAGGACCAACAGGAGGGCATTATGGGCCTCAACTAACAGCAAGAAAAGTTTACAATGCTGGATTCTATTGGCCTACAATTTACAAAGATGCACACCTTCTTTGCAAATCCTGTGATGCATGTCAAAGGGCCGGAAAAATAAGTCAACGTGATGAAATGCCACCAAATGTCATACAAGTATGTGAAGTATTTGACATTTGGGGTATTGACTTTATGGGTCCATTTCCAAAATCTCATAATAATCTCTATATTCTCGTTGCCATTGATTATGTATCTAAATGGGCGGAAGTACAAGCTCTCCCAACTAACGATGCACGAGTTGTAGTCAACTTTTTAAAACGTCTTTTTGCAAGGTTTGGAACACCGAAAGCTTTAATAAGTGATCGGGGTACTCATTTCTGTAATAATCAACTTGAGAAAGTTCTTAAAAGATATGGAGTAACTCATAAAATCTCCACCGCATATCATCCACAAACAAGTGGACAAGTTAAAAATACCAACCGAGCTTTAAAACGTATTCTAGAGAAAACCGTAGGATCAAATCCGAAGGAATGGTCCATTAAATTGGAGGATGCACTCTGGGCTTTTAGAACAGCCTACAAAACTCCAATTGGAACCACACCTTTTAGACTTGTTTATGGAAAAGCATGTCATCTTCCAGTAGAAATTGAACACAAAGCATTTTGGGCTTTGAAGACATGTAATCTTGATATACATGAAGCTGGACGTCTACGATTAAGTCAACTAAACGAATTAGAAGAGTTAAGACATGAAGCATACGAAAATTCATTAATCTATAAAGAAAGAACGAAGAAATGGCATGATAAAAGAATCATAAGTTTAAAAGAATTTAAAGAAGGAGACAGAGTTCTTCTTTTCAATTCACGATTCAAGCTATTTCCTGGAAAATTGAAATCAAGATGGTCTGGACCATTCATAGTCAAAAGAGTTTTCCCATACGGAACGATAGAATTAATAAATTCAAATGGGATTGAATTTAAAGTTAATGGTCACAGAGTTAAACACTACATAGATAGTCCGATGTAATTCGACAATGAAGTTAATCACAATTTCGATACCACAGCTAACTAAGTGTGGGGAGAATCAAGTTTTTAAAGGATAATATGTATTTCTGTTAGAGTTAGATTGTCTGTTTTCGTGTAGTTCTCGAAAATGGAACCCGAATGGTCTTTCCCTAGCAGACCCTAAAGAAGTAGTCTTCTCCCCCCATTCTAAATTTTTATTTTTTTTTAGGTTTTTACGAAATGAAGACTGCCTGTGAACTAAACCATGGTCTAATGCTACACGCTTTGATCACTAAACGTAATAATGACACACTTCCGAGTGAAATAGTATCAGTAATCAGAGAAAGATTGGACGGAGTAAGAAAAGAATCCAAATGCGAAGATAATAAGTTACAATTTGGTAAAGGAAAATCAAAATCCGCAGCGAAAAGAAGAGCACGACACCTAGAAAGATGTCACAAATGCGAAAAATGGTCACATGGAGGTAACTGTTCAAATAATCAAACCTATTTAAATACCGAATTTGTTACTTTATGCAG
The DNA here is from genome assembly GCF_046630445.1 of Rutidosis leptorrhynchoides. Taxonomy (NCBI): domain Eukaryota; kingdom Viridiplantae; phylum Streptophyta; class Magnoliopsida; order Asterales; family Asteraceae; genus Rutidosis; species Rutidosis leptorrhynchoides. The sequence goes on along the minus strand of NC_092341.1, from coordinate 283,319,713 downwards.
AGATGGACCGTTCATATGTTTAGAAGAAAAAACACTGAATGCTCGAGGTTACGCCTATGTAGCCATGTAAAACCAATTAAACCGACTATCTTATGAATGGGATAGATCTTATAACTAAGAATACTTTCTCACAGGTAAGTCTGTACAGTTTTTTTTATTTTTTTTTATTTTTAACCTTTTGATAATAAACGCTAATTTGTTCGCTATAAAGTATTAAATTGGTATTAAATAAAATTAGGTTTGGCGACCAAAATTATTGATATCATTCAAAAATTTATTACATCACTGCGAAATTTAACGTTTATTCTTAAGGTATAAATATCTTTAATCAATCAACACAAAATATTTCAAAAATTCGTCATGAGTTAAATTAGGTCATGGAACCGAAATTACTTTACCGAAAAGAGGGGCGCATATTTTTGATAATATTTGATTGATTAAAGTGGGATAAAAAGCCAAAAAGATTTTTAATTTTATTTTTACCATGTTTTTAAAATTAATATATAAATCTTAAATTAATATTGTAAACTTTGTAAAAACAATATATTTAAAATTGTAAATATTTGAAAAATTAATATAAGTTTGGTGTAATTTTATAATTTGAATTTTTAAATTAAGTTTGGTGTGAATTTTTAATTTTTAAAATATGAATTTTTAATCTTATGCATTTCAAATTTTAAGTTTGGTGTGAATTTAAAAACAAAAATTTACTTTATCTCATTAAGTTAAAAATATGATTTTTAAAAATTCGTCGTGAGTTGAAGACTAGGTCTTTCAACCGAAATTGCTTTACCCGAGGGAGGGACGAGAACTTTTATTATCATTATTTTTAATCTTATTGAATTAAAGTAAGTCAAAAACATTAAAAAACCCAAAAATCTTTACTTTTAAAAACCGCGCTTTGATTTGACAAATTTTAAAATTTTGTCGAGGGACAGACTAGGACAACGATCCGAAACGCCCTCGCTCCTAAAGGAAAACAAAATTTTTAAAATTTAATTAATTATAAGTTTTATAAAGTATAAGGTTTAAAAAAAAAAAAAAAAAAAAAAAAAAAAACTGAAATCACTGTAGCCGGTACCCCATGCGATCGCATGGGGTTTGCACTTGGAACCCATGCGATCGCATGGGGACCAAATGCAGGCCTGATACATACAGCAGCCTGTTCTGTTCTTCATCCACAAAACACACACACAAACACGAACCAACCCTAAAATCCTCTCTAAAATTCGCCATTTTTCACCGTAATTCGTCATTTTTCTTGCTCTAATCATGCCTAGATTCTCATTCTTCAGCAAAATGGTAAAAATTACACCCCTAAACTCTATAAATTCCTAGTTTTTGTGATAATTACCAATTTTTTTACCTAATGCAATTTTGTTAATTTCTAGTGTAATTAGTGTTAAATTGTTAGTATTTTATGCATGTATAACCTAGATTGATGCTATTTAACATGATTTAAAGCCAAAAATTTCAAAAATTTTAGAAATCTAGGGTTTGTTTCTTGAGCAATTTGGGGCTTTTTGATATAAACAGGTTATGGCCGATTTTTGTCATGAATTATTGCTAAATTGAGTAGTGTAACATGTTTAGATAGTTAAATGATCTAAACAATGATCCTAAACATGATTTTTGGAGATTAAAGTGAACTTTTTAAGTCCAAAATTCATGAACTTGATTAATTTGATATATTTGCCATTTGAGACTTGTTTAATTATTAGTAATGAATATTTTGACATGTTATTTGAGTTAAAAGCTTATGAACTTTGTATACATTTTCATATGTGCTTATTTGAAAAGTATAGAATTGTGAAAAATTGTGAAAATGTGTATAAGTTTAATTTTGATTTAACATGTTATAGTGATTATTTTAAGTTGTTATTTTGCTAACACTAATGCATATTTGGATGCACAAATTTTGTGTTTAATGTGTTTTGCAGAAAGCCGATACTGGAGGTTCAGGAGCATCATCATCTAGACGACCAGCACCAGAACCAGAACCAGAAATGCAACACGAACAAGAACCACAACAGGAACAACAACAACAGCCTGATCAGCACATACCTTATTATGATCCGGTACAGTTTGTTGATGAATTCATAGTATTCCCAATGAGGCCGCCAGTAGAATTCCCAACGATTCCTGAGCACACTCTGCATCCTAATCTGAGATTTGATAGGAGATGGAGAGATTACGAGACATATCAAAGGAACAAATTTAAATTGGTAACAAAAAATGTAGAGGTGCCAAGGGTAATCGATTGGGCCCCTTTAGAAACGGTCCATCTAGCTGACCGTGTTAGACAGCTTTTAGTTCAAAGGTATGGCAGTTCTTCTTTTACAGATTGGGAACGTCTTTTTACCATTCGTAGACCTGTATATAAGGAATGGTGTGTTGAGTTGATGAGTACTGTATCACTTGATACAAATATAGTTAGAATAGATGATAGAAGATTTCTTAGGTTTATCCTTGGCGGTAGGATGTACAGAATGTCTATGCTGGACATGGCCAGGGCCTTACAGATATATACTCCTGGTGAGTTGCTATTACCCGATTGTACAAATTTGATTCATTATGGTGAAAGGGTAGATAGTAACTTTGACGCTGACGCCATTTGGAGGCGTATGTCATATTTTGATGTTTTTACACGAGCAGGAGGACACTCCTATACACATATTGACAGAGCCGAACTTCGTATTATTCATAGATTTTTGGCTAACTCGATTACACAGAGAGGTCATAATAAAGAAAAAATTACCTTACATGATTTATTCTACCTAAAGTGTATTCGGGATCCTAGAAGCTTTGTCAATATCCCTTACTGTGTTGCTTTTTATTTATCTAAAATGGTAGAGGGAATGCAGGACGGGAGTATAATAGGAGGAGGTATTTTTGTTACTCTCATTGGAGAGTATTTAGGTGTTGATAGGAACCAAGGGGGTCCATTACAGCTTTGTAGAGAACAGGTTGAGCCCTTAGGATTGAAAGTTTATGTGGGTGCTAAGGTATTGAAAAGTAGACGTAACCAGGCAGTACCCTATGAGGGATCTCATCCTCAGGTAGAGAGAGGCTCAGACGAGGAAATGGAGGAGGCGGAAGACATTAGGGATGTCTTTCGAGATGCTATTCTTGACGTCCACGTTCGTATAGATGAGGAAGCAATGACGAACGCGGCCAGACATAGTATGTATGAGCAGTGGAACTCCGAGCGAGTATACGAGGATTATAGGCGACGCCAACACGATAGCTGGTTAGTTCATCAGCACCAAATCATGAGCCAGCTATCATATCAGGTACCAAATAACTATGTACCTACTCGACCTGCTCATTTTCCGCCACATAGCCTCGATATCCGACCACCCTTTAACCGGTATGACTATAACCAAGCCTATCAGAACACCTATAACCAACAATGAAACCCACCTGACGAGATGAACTGGAACCCATATCCAGACTGATTTAGTTCCATTTTGTTATTTATATGATTTTTATGTTTTTATCTTTTTACTTATTCATGTTTAAACTTATGTTATTAAATATACTTATGTAATCTTTATCATTTTTATTATTATTGTGTACTAATATTTCACATTTAGGATTTGAAAGTGGGATATTAAGTCCCATTTCAAATTGCCATGCATGTTTATATTTGTATGTATGTATATTGTAAATTGTACAAAACAGGGGTAAAACAGCGCATTTTCAAAGACTGGCATTAAGTTCAGCAAAAGCTACTAATTTTGATGACAAGATGACAAATAAATGTGATGTAACAACAGACGAAATGAACAAATGATATGCACCATTTATCATTCAGCAACCAAACGCCAATATGTTTGGAAACTTTGGTAAAATTTAATCATTTTTACGCTAATCACCCTCAATAATTTAAATTGTTACTGATTTCTTGCAAATGAGGGCATTGCAAGATCTTAAGTGTGGGAAGGGGTTAAATTCTTTCGGATTTTTAAAATTTTTATCTTAAACACTTGGTTACCATTAGAAATACTAGTAAAGTAGTAGTTGTATTAGAATCTAGTGCTCTCTGATAATAAAGAACAGCCCTAGTCTTATATACTGACTACCCAATTCTAGTAAAAATTTTCAAAATTTTCAATTAAATGAACTCAAAATCATGTTTATACATATTTATGAACGATAAAACTAGGTGTTAACACCGAAATTATTGTTACCTCAGAAAGGACATAAATTGAGAAACAAATCAAAATGTTAAAATTCATTTAAAATGGAATAGAGGACAATAAAAAGGAAAATAAAAGCCAAGTGTGGGAAAAATTACCAAGTTATCTTAAACATATGTCACATATTTCTGTAACAAATAACTGAAAATACTTTTGCTTTGGACTAAACTAAACTATTTTACCCGATGAAAGAAAAGAAGAGATGGATCTACACGATGAATCAATTCCATCATTAAAAGGAAGTAAAGTCTTCTGAAAAAGAAATGCGCTTCTTGATTTAGGTCAAGAAGTTGTCGTCCAGACCAGCTGTAGGTTGACGAAAAACCTTGAAAAGTCATCACTAAAATCAGCAGGAAATCCACGGACCTCAGCATTAAACAGGGTTGCCAAGTGGTCAGATTTATCCTAACCATGAGAAGGATTTATCTCGTAAAATGGGGGGGCACCGTGCAAATTAGCTGGATAAGACTAATGAATCAGATCCCCAGAAAGGATAATCTCCTTAAAGATTAAAAATCAGCTTTTAAGCCTGATATTACTCAATCCTAGAGATTGACCTTAAAGATTGAGAATTCAAACTCATGGAATTCAATGATATCTAAACTCGAGCTTGAACGAGAAAATATTTTGATCAAATTATAAACCGATTTGTTTTCTGAAAACCCATTTTCAATACGTTCATTACCATTGAACGTAAAATCCTAGGAATTCACCTGGAATTCATTAGGTCACCTGAACCAAATCGGGTGTCAACCGTAAGAACGGTGGTTGCATAGCATGGTCAAAGACAGGACCTTGTGCCAGACCGACAAATTATAAGGGTGAGCTTTACTATTGCTCCTACAAAGGATAGTAATTGCGTCCGACACGTTATAGACCATAATTAAAAGCATGTCAGGGGACATTGCCTTAACAGTTGCTTGTTCAACGCTTTCCTTTACAACCGGACGGTAGTTTACTGAAAGGTAATATACGGGACAAGTAAACTGGACGTGTTGCTTTCCTAATACAAGGTTAGCAAGTGGGTGACACAAAACCTCAAGTTTTGAGCTAAAATTTTCAAATCTGAAACCCACCAAGCCCACAAAAATATTTTGCAAACACCGGTGAAGGGTTATTCCGGAAAACTTATCTAGGGTAAAAACTAGATTTAATTTTTAAAATATCAAATGTTTTCATAAAGATCCAATTTCCTTAATGGATCTAAATTTTATAGTCATGTGGGACTGTAAACCACATCGTTACTACCATTGTTTATACCGCCATAAAGAAATCACTGATGTACAAAGTGTGAAGAATAAAGAAGTGATTCTTGTATTTCAAGACTATATTGCTTGAGGACAAGCAACGCTCAAGTGTGGGAATATTTGATAATGCTAAAAACGAACATATATTTCATAGCATTATTCCTCAAGAAAGACAAGCTTTTAGTTGCAACTGTTCTATTTACAAGTGATATTCGTTTAAATAATAAAAGGTGAAGACAAAAGTCAGATTCGACGAATTGAAGACGCAAACGACCAAAAAGCTCAAAAGTACAAAATACAATCAATGAGGTTCCAATTATTGATAAGAAACGTCTCAAAATTACAAGAGTACAAGATTCAAAACGCAAAGTACAAGATATTAAATTGTACGCAAGGACGTTCGAAAATCCGGAACCGGGACCAGAGTCTACTCTCAACGCTCGACGCAACGGACTAAAAATTACAAGTTAACTTTGCACATAAATAAAATATAATATTTAAATAATTCTTATAATTATTTATATATTATATTATTATTTATAAACGTCGGCAAGAAAGAAAACAAAGAAATGTGACTTCTCCCAGCTGGCCATGCGATCGCATGGCCTGGAGGCACAAAAGCCATGCGATCGCATGGCTCTGAAATCCAGCCCAGGTCCTATAAATTCAACGCGTTTTGGCCAAAATAAACACATCTTTTCTTCTCTTCATCATACGTAAAGTGTATATATATATATTTTAATTTTAATTTTAATTTTAATTTCTAATAATAAGGGTGTGTTAGCGAATGTTGTAAGGGTGTAAGTCGAAATTCTGTCCGTGTAACGCTACGCTATTTTTAATCATTGTAAGTTATGTTCAACCTTTTTAATTTAATGTCTCGTAGCTAAGTTATTATTATGCTTATTTAATCCGAAGTAATCATGATGTTGGGCTAAAAATATTAAAATTGGGTAATTGGGCTTTGTACCATAATTGGGGTTTGGACAAAAGAACGACACTTGTGGAAATTAAACTATGGGCTATTAATGGGCTTTATATTTGTTTAACTAAATGATAGTTTGTTAATTTTAATATAAAGATTTACAATTGGACGTCCCTATAAATAACCATATACACTCGATCGGACACGATGGGCGGGATATTTATATGTACGAATAATCGTTCATTTAACCGGACACGGGAATGGATTAATAGCCACTAGAATTATTAAAACAGGAGTGAAATTATGTACAAGGACACTTGGCATAATTGTTAACAAAGTATTAAAACCTTGGGTTACACTCAGTCGACATCCTGGTGTAATTATTAAACAAAGTATTAAAATCTTGTTACAGTTTAAGTCCCCAATTAGTTGGAATATTTAACTTCGGGTATAAGGATAATTTGACGAGGACACTCGCACTTTATATTTATGACTGATGGACTGTTATGGACAAAAACCAGACGGACATATTAAATAATCCAGGACAAAGGACAATTAACCCATGGGCATAAAACTAAAATCAACACGTAAAACATCATGATTACGGAAGTTTAAATAAGCATAATTCTTTTATTTCATATTTAATTTCCTTTATTTTATATTTAATTGCACTTCTAATTATCGCATTTTTATTTATTGTTATTGTATTTAATTGCACTTTTATTATTCGTACTTTTAATTATCGCAAGTTTATTTTATCGCACTTTTATTATTCGCAATTTCATTATCGTTATTTACTTTACGCTTTAAATTAAGTCTTTTATTTATTTAATATTTTATATTTTGTTTTAACTGTAACTAAAGTTTTTTTAAAATCGACAAACCGGTCATTAAACGGTAAAAAACCCCCTTTATAATAATAATATTACTTATATATATATTTGTATTTTTATAAAAGTAAACTAATATAGCGTTAAGCTTTGTTTAAAGATTTTCCCTGTGGAACGAACCGGACTTACTAAAAACTACACTACTGTACGATTAGGTACACTGCCTATAAGTGTTGTAGCAAGGTTTAAGTATATCCATTCAATAAATAAATAAATATCTTGTGTAAAATTGTATCGTATTCAATAGTATTTCCTTGTAAAATATAAAGCTATTTTATATACACCTCGCATAAACATCAGGTACCGAAGTGAAACCCTTAAGTACATGAGTGATCGGGTGAAATTTGACAAACTAAAGCAATTGGATGATTGCGAGGGTATAGTTTGTGTAATTGTGGTACACTTTTTGTTCGAAGTGTTTGAGGATAGGTTAAGATCCTTAGTATGCTCAAGGTTGGAGCAAGATATGGTGATGGGTCGTGTGAACCCAATTGTTGTAAAGTCTACCCTTGGTAGCATTATACGGTTGTACGAGTTGTGGAGATGGAACGTAGTTCCAAGTGGGGGAGTTACACTCCCGCACGAGGGGGCCTTAGGATTAGATTTCGGATGACGTTTTTGGTAGGTCCGAAAATTGTGTTGGGACCTAGTTTTGGTCGGTTTGTGGTAGAGTACAATTTCGGTTAAATTGTACTTATGATTTTGGATTTGAATTATCACCGATGTGGTAATGCGGTAAATCTCGTTGAGAGATAATGGACGTGTTTGACGAGCAAGGTGAAATCCCTCGGTTAAGGGATGTGCGTATCGGATTCTCTTCTAGAGAACTTTTGTTTTGTGCCTATGTTTGATATAGGTGGTTCTTGCTCGATTTGTGTTGGCGTTGTGTACGTATTCGTATGGTGAATGGTTAGTGGTATCCGTTAGGATTCACTATGGCGTAGCAGAGCGCGATGTTACGCTACTCGTTGTTCGAGGCCAAAAGGGTGTGGATTGGTGAAGCATGACCTTCGGGGTCCGCTGACTTCATCATGGTTATTGATTGGTGGAGCATGACTTTCGAGTCCGCTGACTTCATCATGGTTATTGATTGGTGGTGCATGACTTTCGAGTCCGCTGACTTCATCATGGGAGTACGCGATTGGTGGAGCATGACCTTCGGGGTCCGCTGACTTCGTCATGGGCGTAGTGTTGTATCGGTGAAGCATGACTTTCAGGGTCCGCTGACTTCATCCGGTGTTGAGATTGGTGAAGCATGACCTTCAGGGTTCGCTGACTTCATCATGGTAGTGGATCGCGTGTGGTTTCGGATTCACGATGACGCGTGTGGTTTCGGTCATCTTATTGTGAAAGTGAATCTCGTGTAGTTCGGATTCACAAATGACTCGTGTAGTTTCGGTCATTGTATTGAGGAGTGAGTCTCGTGTAGTTCGGATTCACAAATGACTCGTGTAGTTCGGTCATTCCTCTGGGATAGTGACTCTCGTGTAGTTCGGATTCACTAAGGCGCGTGTAGTTCGGCCAATCCCGATTGTTGTTGTGGTGAAGGTAGTGAGTCGCGTGTAGTTCGGATTCGCTAAGGCGCGTGTGTTTTCGGCCAGCCTTCTTGTTGTGTGATCTGTCGGTTGTTTTATACACCGATGGTGAGGTCGTAAGGACCATGATGTTTGATCTATTGGTTGTTTGATACACCAATGGTGGGGTCGTAAGGACCATGTTGTGGGAACTATCGGTTGTTTTATACGCCGATGGTGGGGTCGCGAGGACCATGTTGTACGTTTAGTGATGCGATAGCCGTGTTTCGCTCACATGTTGTTACGGGTCTGACGATAGTCGATTTTGTACACCTTTGGATTAGCGTTGCCATAGTCATTTCGGGCGCTATCAGTTTTAGCCATTTGATATGATATTACGGTAGTTGCGTATTGGTCGTGTTGCGCACTACAAAGGATGCTAAGGGGTGAGTGTTATCCGTAAGGATACGCTTCTATTCGGTCTTCGTCGATTTAGATGGTTGACTTTATTTTGATGTGCGGTTGTTATTAGCATTGTACTTGGTAATGGTACGATAGAGGGTTGATATCTCGGTCAGAGATTGGATGAGTTTTCCCAATGTTAGGGAATGAGCATGGTTTTAGTGCTCGGATGGTGATTTGATAAATTGCGGGTGACGATTTTAGTTGATAAAGGCGATTCATTGGGAAGAATTGCCTAGGAAAGTCGGTTTGGGACTTATGATTGAGGACCGTTAAGTGGGTCCGGAGTGGTTAAGTGGTGAAGATCACGAGGACGTGATCGAATTTAAGTAGGGGAGAGTGGTAAGACCTGGATTCTGATTCTGGCTGGTCGCGCGCCGCGCCAATGGTCGCTGGCAGACTCCTTTGGTTATTTTAAGAGTTTTAAAAGGGCATTTCGATCTTTTCACGTTTGAGCCAGATTTGAGGACTTAACCTCATCCACCCATTTCATTTCCCTAATTCTTTTTCCTTTTCTTTCCATTTTCTCTCAACAAACTCAAACACCCATTTGATTCAAAGGGATTTTTGGAAAGGAAGAAGCGGGTTTTGATCTTTGGCGTAGTAGACAAGTATGTTCTCCTCGTTCTTAGCTACACGGTGATACTAGTTGTAAGCTCTAACTCCGAATTTCATTTTCGTGTTCATCATTCAATTTTGGGGCTTTTGATTATATGATTCATAGATGGAACCCATTTAGTTGTTAATTGAAGATTAACACCAAGATTCGGGTTTATAAGTGTTAAGAGGCGGGTTTTGGGTTGGTTAATGATTTAACCATGTTTAAGACTTGAGAATGGTGTATAATCACTAGTATTAGTGATTATTGATGTATTGGAGACCTTTAGGGTTCTTATGGTTGACTAATTTTGACTAGAGTCAAAGTTAGGGTTTGTTGATGATTATGACCTGAATGTCGATTCGATGAGGTTTATAAACTTAAAATGGATTAAGTTGAAGTATAAAACAAAGTTAAATATGTTTTGGTGTCAAAACTTGTAATTGGTGAGATTTTGACTTTATGGGTCAAAATTAGGGTTTAATGGCGATTTTGAGAACGATAGGTGTTTAACACTTGTGTTCGGGTTTAATTGGCATATTAGGACCATTATCACTTGTGTTAGTGATTATTGGTTAGTTTGGGCACGGTTCATGCTTGGAAGTGCAATTGGGTCGAAATTGCACTAAGTGTCGAATTGGGTTGGTTTGTAAATCCATCCTAATGGTGTTGTGGTATTTATGATTATGGAATAGGTGCTTTCCATTGACGAGTTGCGGATTATTTGGAAGCGTTTCATCAAGGCGACAAGGTGAGTGTTAATATCCTATGTGCATATGTATGCGTAGGATGGGTGCGGGTCGGGTGAAGTGGTTCTCGGTTATAGAGCTCACTTCACATATAGGTGGATTTGATGGACTTTTGTATGAGTCCAATTGGCACGGTTGTGCGTTTTGGTTGACCTCCTCTTGGCGAGGTGTACACTTGTGTGTACGTTATCACATGTATTGTGATGTGGTTTTGGATAACCCCGATGTGGTGGATTTTATAATCCCGTGACTGTGGGTTTTGTTATTGGAGAAGTGAATCTCGTGTAGTTTGGATTCACGATGACTCGTGTAGTTCGGTCATCTTATTGAGGTAGTAATCTCGTGTGGTTTCGGATTACTAAGGCTCGTGTGGTTCGGCCAACCTCGATGTTGTCTTTGAAGATGGTAATCTCGTGTGGATTTCGGATTACTAAGGCTCGTGTAGTTCGGCCAATCTTCATGGTGGAGTTTTGGTCTTCGGTAATGGGTTAAGGTGTTAACCTTATTCGTTTATATATTGTTCTATGTATATTAATGTATCGTTGTGTTGTAGCTAACCCTCCGGGTGTAGCTTATTGGCGTTGTTCACATCGTATTTGGTGAACTTATACTTTGTTGATATCTTTAGCTTGTTGCTTAGAGATCGTACGGTATGCTTAGTGTAGTTGCCTTATACAGGGATGCTTCGGTATGCGGTATTTGATATTTGTGTGGCGTGTCCATTTTATACATATATATGTATGTAGTATGTTATCACTCACTAAGCGTTAGCTTACCCTCTCGTTGTTTACATTTTTATAGATTGCTTGGAGACGGTGGCTCGGGTAAGCGGGGACTAGTGAACTTGCGTAGTTGCTTTAGAAGGCTCGCTTTTGGATTGATTAGGATTGGGTAGCGTATCCCCAATCGCCATGCTCGGCTTTATTTGTATTAAAAGTCTTGTGGTTGAAAACTTGTATTTTCGTACGAAAGACGTAAAACGGTCGATGTGGGCCCGGTCTTTGTAAAACTAATTTTATTAATGGAACGTGTTAGTTTTACAAATATGAATGTGTGGTTAAAATCGTTTTGTCTAATTAGGTCGGGAAGTGGCCAATCTTTTTCGCATTTCAAACTTTTTGGGACAGACCAGTTTGGCGCGCAGCGCGGCCTTATGGCGCGCCGCGCCAGTTGCTGAACGAACAAATTTTTTTTTTATTTTGGTATTTTAAGTGGATTGTTCGTGGTTTGGTTTGGGTTGTTACATGACACAAACATCAGGTGAATCTTCTTTTGTAGGTAACTACGAACTGCGAATTGAAGTAGAAGAAGCACAAAATCAAGACTAAAAGATTCTAAATTATCGTGGAATGTAACCTTGGGTAATGACGCACGGAGATGAAACAACCCAACCCGTATTCCATACGATAGTTTTTTTTATTTATATAATACACATTTATGCGCCAATTAAATATGTAAACCATTCCATAAGTTCCATTTAAAGGTACATCAATTTAAATGTTTACAAAAGGCACGAAAGCCATTAATTAAGTTTAATCAAGTTTGACCCACTACAAGGATAGTTTATAATCCAAACGACCTCGAGCATGGTTTGGGGCTAAACTACCCAAAACGTTAGGCCAACTTCAAAAGCTAACACCAAAAGCACCCCCGACAACATAAGCGGGAGACCACTAGTCCAAACGTATGCCCTTACCCTTGTCCAAGCCGGAACCTATAAAATGGTAAACAACGAGAGGGTAAGCAAGGCTTAGTGAGTGCAACAATTATACATACATATATATAACCTACTTACTTGCAAACACTTACCAAATCCGCATACATACTAGTTACCTAATTAGCATACCCTTCACATGTATAACGCTAAGTATCACAATAACAAGGCTAGTATAACAATAGCTTATATCACAACAATACAATATGCTAAAACACAAGTATAACGATGATGTTCACAACATCCGTAGTACTCAAGATCTCAAGGCTAGCCCAACGAATGGTATCGTCAACATCGAACTTAAATCCCATTCGCCTATATTAATGTGGTATCGTCAACACCGAACTTTAAACCCACATATGAGGTATCGTCAACAACGAACTTTAAACCCTCATCAACGTCACTACAATAATCGTATAGCATCGTCAACATCGAACTTTAATTCCATACGTATGAGGTATCATCAACAACGAACTTTAAACCCTCATCAACATCACAATATACTCTAGGGTATGGTATCGTCAACATCGAACTTTAACCCATACCCCACAAGCAAATAAATCATATACATGCATATATAATTATTCCACTCACATTGTCACAAGGATGATGATTTAGCACTTCCGAGCTTCAACGCAATGTACCTAAATCATTAAGTGCACATTCAATTTCACAACTAGTGGGATTAACCACAATACTCCCACTTGAGCATTTAATGACCCAATTTGCATTAAATGACTCAACTACTCACAACCGCCCATAAATGGCCAAGACTCGACTTTAATCACTAAGACTAGTAAATTAAAGTCTATTAACTTCAATTAACACAAAACTTAGGGTAATCCATACCCACTTCATCTAATTAGGTAAACTAGTACATTTTGACCCATTTTATATTTCTTTCATAAATCTTAAAGTGCATTAGTGACTAACAACACCATTTGGCACTTACAACTCCAAATCACAAGGCCAAAACCGTAGATTGTGGCTATTAGGGTTTCATTACAACAACATAACCCAAACTCACCCATTTTACCACCAAATGGGTCTTACAAATCTCTAGTACCCAAAACCCTAGTCATTAACCAATTAAAACTCAAAACTTAGAGTTAGAACTAACCGAGACTATCAACGCGTAGCTAGAGACACAAGGAACAACTTTAAATCTCGCTCCTAGGTTTGATTCACAAATCTCCAACTCCAAATCTCAAGATTAAACTAGGTGGGTTTTGTGTTTTGGGAGAGAAATAGGAAAGAAAAAGGAAAAGGAAATGAAATAAATGGATGTGTGGTGGAGAGTTAATGCCCCCATCAGATTTACACGTCAAATTACCATTTTGTCCCTTAAAGTCATTTAATTTAAGCTAAAACCAGAATCAGAACTGTAGAATTGCCGCGGCGCGGCGCTAAATGTCGCAGCGCGACGTTACAAAGGAAAAACCACCACTCTTAACTCATGTTCTGATTCAGATTTCCTTTGCTTGTCGCGTCGCGGACCCATTTCTCGCGGCGCGGCAGTGGCCTGATCCTGATCCCTTCGACAAGTTAGCATAAAATGATGGCTCAAACCACTAACACACCTCGTTCACTCTTCTTATGCTCATCTAAGCTTCGACCTTAAGCCTCATACGACTCAATACCAATGCGACACACATACATATGTATATACATACATATATATATATATATATATATATATATATATATATATATATATATATATACATATATATATATATATATACATATATATATACATATATATATATATACTCATTAACTAACACTAGGCTCATTTACAAACGTGCTAATAATTAAGTTTGTACCTTTAGACGTGCACGGGAAAACGGGGTGTTACAATTCTCCCCCACTTAAATCGGAGCGCGTCCTCGCGATCCAAGCCGCATGACAAGAAGGAAGATAAACCAACACAAATTCTTCGGGCTCCCAAGTAAACTCGGAACCCTTACTACGACGCCATTGAACTTTAAAAGTCCTAACCTCTTTATGTCTCAACCTTTTGACCTTCTCATCAAGTATGGCAATCGGTTCCTCGATATACTCTAACTTATTATTTAGCTCAATCTCGTCTAATGGCACCCAAGATGAATCATCCGCAAGACACTTACGGAGGTGGGAAACATGAAATGTATTATGGATCCTTGCAAGCTCTTCGGGTAATTCCACACGATACGCGACCTCACCAACAAGAGCTAAAACCTTAAACGGCCCAATAAACCGAGGAGCTAACTTTCCTCGTTTCCGGAATCGAATAATACCTTTCCATGGTGAAACCTTAAGCATCACCATGTCACCTTCTTGAAATTCGATCGTTCGTCTACATTTATCGGCATAAGATTTTTGCCTAACTTGAGCCTTTTTCAAATGCTCTCGAATCACATCGATCTTGCTATTCGTCTCTAAAACCAAATCGGTACTCCCGATTTCCTTTTGTCCCACTTCACCCCAACAAATCAGGGTTCTACACCTACGCCCATAAAGCATCTCATAAGGTGGCATCCCAATACTAGTATGATAACTATTATTGTACGAGAATTCCACCAAAGGTAAGTGCTCGTCCCAACTACCACCAAAATCGATAATGCACGCACGTAACATATCTTCCAAAGTTTGATTCGTACGTTCGGTTTGACCGTCCGTTTGAGGATGATACGCCGTGCTCAATTTCAATTGTGTACCCATATCCTCATGAAACCTTTCCCAAAATCGAGATGTAAAATGAGTATCTCGATCCGAAACAATCGATATAGGAATGCCGTGTCGAGAGATGACTTCCTTGATAAACAACTTAGCCAAAGTCTCCGATGATATCGCTTCCTTAATGGGAAGAAACAAAGCACTCTTCGTCAATCGATCTACTATAACCCAAATCGAATCAAATTGAGTTCTCGCCGTTTTAGGTAACTTTGTGATGAAGTCCATGGTAACGTGCTCCCATTTCCATTTCGAGATTTCTAACGGTTGTAACTTACCATACGGCTTTTGGTGCTCGACTTTAACTTGCAAACACGTGACGCATTGGTCAACATACTTCACAACATCACGTTTCATGTCCGGCCACCAATAATCTTTCCTTAAATCAAGATACATTTTCGTCGCGCCCGGATGAATGGAATATTTTGACTTATGTGCTTCATCGAGTAGCACTTGTCGGTAATCACCCATCTTAGGCACCCACACTCTTCCTTGAAAAGATAACAAACCACGCGAGCCCATAGTAATGAACTCCGATTGTCCCACAATTCGTTCCGCATGCTTGTTGTGAACGTAAGCCTCTATTTGAATCACACCGAGTTTTTCAAGAAAGTCGTTAGTAATAATCATACGTAACAATCCCAATCGTAACGCCGGGTGATGACTCTTTCGACTTAACGCATCCGCGACCACATTCGCCTTGCCCGGATGATAAAGTATCTCACAATTATAGTCTTTTACCACATCCATCCACCTACGTTGACGATAATTCAAATCTCGTTGTTTAAAGAGATGTTTCAAACTCTTATGATCCGAATAAATCGTACACTTGACACCATACAAGTAATGGCGCAAATTTTCAACGCATGTACAACCGCCGCCAACTCAAGATCATGAGTCGGATATCTCGTCTCGTGTTCCTTTAATTGTCGAGAGGCATAAGCAATGACTTTACCTCTTTGCATTAGAACACATCCGAGTCCATTTAACGAGGCATTACAATAAACAGTCATGTCTTCCACCCCTTCCGGCAAAACTAACACCGGAGCTTGACACAACTTCTCCTTTAACAATTGAAAAGCAATTTCTTGCTCGTTCTCCCAATTAAATCTCGCATTCTTCCTTGTCAATTTTGTCAACGAAGAAGCGATCTTAGAAAAGTCTTGGATAAACCGACAATAATAACCGGCCAATCCGAGAAAACTTCGGACCTCCGTCGGCGTAGTCGGTTGTCTCCAACTCTTCACCGTCTCTATCTTCCCCGGATCTACTTGAATACCATCTTTGTTCACAATGTGGCCAAGGAATTGAACCTCCCTTAGCCAAAATTCACATTTGGAGAACTTGGCATACAACTTCTCCTTTCGTAACGTCTTCAATACTTCACGCAAATGACGTTCATGTTCGTTCATACTCTTCGAGTAGACTAGTATGTCGTCAATGAACACAATCACTGACTTGTCCAACATAGGTTGGCACACTCGGTTCATAAGATCCATGAATTCCGCCGGTGCATTCGTAAGACCAAAAGGCATAACTACGAACTCAAAATGCCCATAACGCGTTCGAAAAGCCGTTTTCTCAATATCTTCCTCACGGACCCGCATTTGGTGATAGCCGGACCGTAGGTCAATCTTTGAGAAGTACGTCGCACCTTGGAGTTGGTCAAACAAATCATCAATCCTAGGCAATGGATAACGATTTTTGATCGTCACTTTATTCAACTCCCGGTAATCGATGCACACCCGCATACTACCATCCTTCTTTTTCATGAATAAAACCGGAGTGCCCCACGGCGACGCACTCGGTCGAATAAAACTCTTCTCAAGCAACTCTTGGGTTTGATTTAACAACTCTTGCATTTCCGTTGGTGCTAAACGATAAGGAGTTTTAGCAATGGGAGTAGCTCCCGGAACCAACTCAATGCGAAATTCAACTTGTCTTTCCGCCGGAACACCCGGTAACTCGTCCGGAAAAACGTCTTCGAATTCCCTAACCACCAGAATTTCACGAATAGGTGGCAGCTCATCACGAGTATCAACAACATGGGCAAGAAAAGCCATGCCACCACTAACAAGAAAATGACGTGCCCGTGCAAAAGAACATATCGGCACAAGTCTTCTTCGTCTATCGCCATGAATAATCAACTCTCCCCCACTTGGGGTCTTCACACGTATAAAATTTTCATGGCATGCAATATCGGCTCTATTTCGATCGAGCCAATCCATACTAACAACGATATCAAAATCGCCCAAAGTCATAGGGATGAGATCAATTTTAATGTTTTCGGTACCAAAAACAACATCACAATTCCTACACACATCAACCACTAGCACCGTCTTGCCGTCCGCTATTTCGACTTCTACCGGACGACTTAACTTAGCTAACGGTCTATCAAGTTTAGGCACAAATTTTGGAGACACAAACGACAAAATTTGCACCGCTATCAAAAAGAATCCTTGCCGGATTAGAATTAACCAAGAAGGTACCTGAGACAACTTCGTTGGATTGCTTGGCTTCGTCGTTAGTCATCAAATAGTTTTGACCTCGAGCTGTACCCCCCGCCTTCTCTAGCCTTTTAACATTATCGTTGTTCAAATCGGGACACTCTGACTTTCGGTGTCCTTCTTTGTTGCAATTAAAACAAGTGAGCTTGTTTGTTGAATTTGGCTTCGGACAGTCCCGTGCCATATGTCCACGTACCCCACAATTGTAGCAAGTAGGGACAAAGTTTCCGAAACCACCGGTAGCGCCCTTCTTCACACTATTGACACTTTCGGAACCCCTTTTGTTCTTGTTCTTTTTGTTTGAAAAATTCGAATGACTCGAACCTTCAAACTTTCTTTTTGAAAAAGTGAAATCGCTTTTCCTTGGAACCTCCGGCTCAAAACCCCGAGCCAACTCGTATAGCTCTTCAAAAGTCTTAGCCATTCCCCGACTAATCTTACCATTTAACTCATCGTTCAAGGTACGGTAGAAATCTTTCATTAGCTTGTGATCGTCACCAACATATTCCGGGCAAAAGCGAGTCTTTGCCAAAAAGGTAGACTTGAGAGTAACCAAGTCCATCGAACCTTGTTGCAAATGATGCAAATCATCCCGGATTCTATCAAGGTCGGAAGAAGTTCGGTATTCTTGGAAGAATTCCTTCTTAAACTCCTCTCATGTCAAGCTCATGCATTGCTCTTCACCATATAAATTGATTTTATCGTCCCACCACAACTTGCCTTCTTCACGTAACATGCTAGACCCATATCTCATCTTCTTCTCGGGAGGACATTCCGCGGTACGGAAAGCTCCCTCGATATCAGAAATCCAATAAGTGCTTTTCAATGGATCCCTCACCCCATTAAACATCGGAGGTTGAGTATCCTTGAAATTTTTGTAGTGGAAGTCCCGCCTTCCACCCCCACCATTACCTTCACCCCATTCGCCTCGAGGATAAATGTTTCTAGCTTCTAAAGCCTCCTCTATTGCAGCTTTCATTCGATCGTTGATCAATTCGGTCACTTGTCCATCGACCGACTCTTGGAAGACCTTCCGGACATCGTCAAGAAAATCCTTCTTTAACTTTTTAAAGATGGCCTCAACCTTGGCCGTGAGTTCAACATCCTCGCTCGTACCACCGTTATCATTATCGTGTCCGTTTCTCGTCTTCATTCTATAAAACGGAAAAGATTAAACAAAGAACGAAAAGACATAACATGTAAGTGTATACATGTACACCACCCTACTCCATCTAGCTCGACAATCGGCATACATTACTTGTTTGACACGATTTGCACCCGTAACAACGGTAGCTAATCGTTGTTACGCGAGCATGTCACATTAACTCGCTAGTACAACGTCCGTCTTGCTTGATGATTGCTAAACACAACACAAAACAATTAGCACAAGGTTAGCTCACATAAACCAAAACACTAACAATTCTCGATTAGACCCAAAGTCCTACAAGTCCCGCATAAAGCGCTCACACAATAAAGCCCAAGTCTAGGCATCTATTTCAAGTCGCCTAAATCCCTTAGACCATGCTCTGATACCACTTGAAACAACCCAACCCGTATTCCATACGATAGTTTTTTTTTTATAATACACATTTATGCGCCAATTAAATATGTAAACCATTCCATAAGTTCCATTTAAACGTACATCAATTTAAATGTTTACAAAAGGCACGAAAGCCATTAATTAAGTTTAAATCAAGTTTGACCCACTACAAGGATAGTTTATAATCCAAACGACCTCGAGCATGGTTTGGGGCTAAACTACCCAAAACGTTAGGCCAACTTCAAAAGCTAACACCAAAAGCACCCCCGACAACATAAGCGGGAGACCACTAGTCCAAACGTATGCCCTTACCCTTGTCCAAGCCGGAACCTATAAAATGGTAAACAACGAGAGGGTAAGCAAGGCTTAGTGAGGGCAACAATTATACATACATATATATAACCTACTTACTTGCAAACACTTACCAAATCTGCATACATACTAGTTACCTAATTAGCATACCCTTCACATGTATAACGCTAAGTATCACGATAACAAGGCTAGTATAACAATAGCTTATATCACAACAATACAATATGCTAAAACACAAGTATAACGATGATGTTCACAATATCCGTAGTACTCAAGATCTCAAGGCTAGCCCAACGAATGGTATCGTCAACATCGAACTTAAATCCCATTCGCCTATATTAATGTGGTATCATCAACACCGAACTTTAAACCCACATATGAGGTATCGTCAACAACGAACTTTAAACCCTCATCAACGTCACTACAATAATCGTATGGCATCATCAACATCGAACTTTAATTCCATACGTATGAGGTATCGTCAACAACGAACTTTAAACCCTCATCAACATCACAATATACTCTAGGGTATGGTATCGTCAACATCGAACTTTAACCCATACCCCACAAGCAAATAAATCATATACATGCATATATAATTATTCCACTCACATTGTCACAAGGATGATGATTTAGCACTTCCGAGCTTCAACGCAATGTACCTAAATCATTAAGTGCACATTCAATTTCACAACTAGTGGGATTAACCACAATACTCCCACTTGAGCATTTAATGACCCAATTTGCATTAAATGACTCAACTACTCACAACCGCCCATAAATGGCCAAGACTCGACTTTAATCACTAAGACTAGTGAATTAAAGTCTATTAACTTCAATTAACACAAAACTTAGGGTAATCCATACTTATTTCATCTAATTAGGTCAACTAGTACATTTTGACCCATTTTATATTTCTTTCATAAATCTTAAAGTGCATTAGTGACTAACAACACCATTTGGCACTTACAACTCCAAATCACAAGGCCAAAACCCTAGATTGTGGCTATTAGGGTTTCATTACAACAACATAACCCAAACTCACCCATTTTACCACCAAATAGGTCTTACAAATCTCTAGTACCCAAAACCCTAGTCATTAACCAATTAAAACTCAAAACTTAGAGTTAGAACTTACCGAGACTATCAACGCATAGCTAGAGACACAAGGAACAACTTTAAATCTCGCTCCTATGTTTGATTCACAAATCTCCAACTCCAAATCTCAAGATTAAACTAGGTGGGTTTTGTGTTTTGGGAGAGAAATAGGAAAGAAAAAAGAAAAGGAAATGAAATAAATGGATGTGTGGTGGAGAGTTAATGCCCCCATCAGATTTACATGTCAAATTACCATTTTGTCCCTTAAAGTCATTTAATTTAAGCTAAAACCGGAATCATAACTGCAGAATTGCCGCGGCGCGGCGCTAAATGTCGCGGCGCGACGTTACAAAGGAAAAACCACCACTCTTAACTCATGTTCGGATTCAGATTTGCTTTGCTTGTCGCGTCGCGGACCCATTTCTCGCGGCGCGGCAGTGGCCTGATCCTGATCCCTTCGACAAGTTAGCATAAAATGATGGCTCAAACCACTAACACACCTCGTTCACTCTTCTTATGCTCGTCTAAGCTTCGACCTTAAGCCTCATACGACTCAATACCAATGCGACACACATACATATGTATATGTATATGTATATATATATATATATATATATATATATATATATATATATATATATATATATATATATATATATATATATATATATATATATATACTCATTAACTAACACTAGGCTCATTTACAAACGTGCTAATAATTAAGTTTGTACCTTTAGACGTGCACGGGAAAACCAGGTGTTACAGGAGAAGATGATGATAGAGAAAAAAGAAATTTAAAAACTAAAAAACTAAGCAATCAAAGTATCAAGAATGGTAATAACAATGACCCACCTGAAAATCGACAAAGAATGAATTCATAGGAAGTTATTACATCTGGCTTCATGTAGCATTACATTTTGTCTCTACTGCCCCTGAAAACTTATTGTTGCATATCAAAACTGAAACTTAACAAAATACAAATTCCTCAATGTCACACCTCCAGGCCAGTATCATCACTGAGAACTTATTTGTACACTGTAAAACTTCATATAATACACTCCCAAATCTAACACATTTGACATTGATCCCAAACTCCAGATGGGTTAGAATGGCAATTCTGATCCGTTTTGCTGTAATAATTTAGTAATTGATAATTTTAGTCAGAAAAAAATATGAAAACTAAGAATCAAATATTGATTGTGAATAATCGTACCAATATTATGGATGATGATTTGATGATTAATTTTTTTTTCCTAACAATCGTTCAGTAAAGCAAATATACAAGTTAATCGCAATTAGCACCACAACTTTTACAGAAAGCACACATATGATGCCCATCCATAAACCCTAAAACACAACCACACTTCATTAGCAAATACACGTTTGCATAAGTGGTTAATTGTGTCACTCATGTACATGTAAAAACCGCAAATTCTAAACCTTAAATCAAAACCCATTACCCTAAACCTAAATTCTAAACCCTAAAATCTAAACCCTAAACCCTAAATCCTAACATAAACCCTAAATCTAAACCCAAAACCCTAGCCTAAACACTAAAAACTCTATACCCTAACCCTAAACCCTAAAATGTAAACCTTAAACCCTAGAATCTAAACCCTAAACATAAACCCTAAATCTAAACTCAAAACCCTACATCCTAGAATAACCCTAAATCTAAACCCAAAACCCTACATCCTAGAATAACCCTAAATCTAAACCTAAAACCCTACACCATAGAATCTAAACCCTAAACCCTAACTAGACCCAAAATATAAACCCTAAACCTAAACTTTAAACCCTAAAATCTAAATCCTAAACCCTAAATCTAAACCCTAACCTAAAACCTAAATCTAAATCCAAAACTCTAAACCTAAACTCCAAACCCTACACCCTAAATCTAAACCCTAAACCCTAACCTAAACCCTAAAAACTTTAAACCCTAACCCTAAACCCTAAGCCCTAAACACTAACCCTAAATCTAAACCCCAAACCCTAAATCTAAACCCTAAACCCAAAACCCTAAATCTAAACCCTAAACCCTCACCTAAACCCTAAATCCTAAATCTAAACCCTAAACCTAAACCCAAAGCCCTAAATCTAAACCCTAAACACTAAACGTAAACTCTAAACCCTAAAACCTCTGAACCCTAACCCTAAACACTAAAAAATTATTACGTAATAAAACCCTCTTTTAAGGTATAGATTTAAATTTAAATTTAGGGTGTAGAGTTATGATCATATCGACCCTCTTTTAGAAGTCAAAAGTCCAACCCACAAACATCTGGTTATGATCATATCGACACTGCCCATTGAGCTTTCTATTGATAATAGTCCTAATAAACTCATTATGTCCATATTGCTCCACCTAGTGTGAATGTCAACCCATTTCCAAATAAAATCTCTTAAAGCCTAATAAGATGTAAAAAAAACATTTTATGTCAAATACAATTCTAATCAGCCCAAGTAACATGAAAAACATAAACCTAGAAAGGCCACTTAAAATTTAACTACCACATGAAGGAGTAATACAAATTATCAAGACATACAGAAAATAACATAAGTAAATTCTGAAACTATATATCAGAGGTATGAAGGTCGGGTCATGTCAACATTCGCCCAAAACAGTTAAAGTATGTAAGACTATTATGTGCTTTTATTTAAGTCATCATCAGAATGCTCACTTTAATATATATCCTTTTTTGGTCAACTGGTACTCACGGAAGCTCAATTATAAAAGATGTGTCTATATTTGCTTTCCTACAACGATTAGAAGGTAAATAATACAACAATATGCTGAACAAATGGGTGGATTACTTTGGAAAAATATTTGGGGACTCAGATGGCCTATGAATATAGTATCTAAATATAATTGTTTTTGTTGTAATGACAATACAACTCTGATATAAACATTGATGAACTAAACATGCAATACAAAACTTAAAATCAAGTTCTTGAGCGCTACATAATCAGATAAACATAGCACAAAAAGGAAACATAGCACTTAATGTACCTGATGACCAGGAATACAGATTAGTTGACTGGATGGCAGTATCTCACATTCTGCAATGAAAAGATACAAAATCGTTATACATAACTGTTATACAAAACAGTTGACCTGTTGGGCTACCCTGGACTAAGCATTTCGATTTTCTTTGATGTAATATTTCCTCCACCAGGTTTTCACCCTGTAATTATTAACTTCAAACATAAATCTTATTTATTTTGAGAAAAAAAAGTAAGTTTTCATTTGTATGTTGGTTAAGAGAGAGTGACCCAGAATGCGGTCTGGTCCTACCTTTTTGGTGCCTGTTGATGGTGTCAAAGCGGTGTTTGTGTTGATTTTTTTTATCCAAAAGTACGTGTTCCAGAGACGGATCTTTGGAGTGGCAGGGGTGGGCAGTGGCCCCTCCAAAAATTTGTTCTCTTAGTGTAAATTTTATTTCCTGGGATGTAAAATATAAATATTTTATATAATAGTCCCTCTAAGATTTTAGAATATTTCTTATATAAATTTTTGAAATGATTTTGGTCCTCCCACTAAAGTCGTTCAAGATCCCTCTCTGTATGTGTTCAAAAATATCTTTGAATATAGGTCAAATTTGTACACAAGCGGTCAAGTCAAACCAAATTAAGTAAACAGGTTTAGACCAACATTATAGTGAATATGACTTTTGGTCTGATTGTAGCAGCATCAACAATGGCAGCAACGTACACACCTGAAGGCTTCCTTTGGTTAATCAATCTGCTCACAATGCATAAAGACATAAATACATGAAGTCATAATATTTTTTTATAGCAAAAGGTATAACATACTTACATGGTATTGAAGCAAAAATGATGATATAGAAGCTTTTTAGTTTCTTACCGGCTCGCTTACAAATTACACCTTAACTTGATTAGAAATACAATGCAAAGTTTCCTGAAATTGAGTTGGCCAAAGGAAAGTTCGTATATTTAATTTCAGTTTAGGCAAAATCGACATACATGAACTCCTAAAAAGCAATTGAACTATCAAAACCCCAATACAAATATTTGAGTAAAAATAATTTGATAAAATAATAATAATCAAATTAAATTGATATCAATATCTGAATCAATCGTATATCTAATTGAACAAAATAAATCCAATTTTAACCCATTTACCCGTGATGTTGTATAAAGTGGGTATACAAAACCTTAGCATAGGTTAGTTGTCATTAAATGGTTTGGTAACATAAGAATTAGTGTTTATTATAATTGCCACTAATTTATACAGATCTTAAAGATGGATCAATTCTCTACAGACGAGTGGTTCTGTCGATCAAATCTCTACAGACGAGTGGTTCTGTCGATCTATACTCTACAGACGAGTGGTTCTGTTTATCCTTGGGGATATTTTTGATACATTTTGTTAATATCGGTTACCAAGTATTCAAGCATATGAATGATTTTTGTACAGATGGATATTTATGAAAAGTGAATTACGATTTGATAAATATATAGGTTAAACCTATAACTCACCAACATTTTTGTTGACGTTTAAATCATGTTTATTCTCAGGTGATTATTAAGAGTTTCCGCTGTTGCATGCTAAATAAAGACAGGATTGGAGTCTGCATGCTTGTATAATATTGTTTAAAAACTGCATTCGAAGACTTAAGTTGTTGTGTAATATTATTATAAACCATTATGTAATGGTCGTGTGAAAACGCTATATTTTAGATTATCATTATTTGATAATCTTCGTAATGTTTTTAAGCCTTTATCGATAAAATAAAGGTTATGGTTTGTTTTAAAAATCGAATGTAGTCTTTGAAAAACGTCTCATATAGAGGTCAAAATCTCGCAACGAAATCAATTAATATGAAACGTTTATAATCGATATGAACGGGACATTTCACCTACGTAGTGGTAAAAGAGTTTCGTGTTTTAATTTTGCATGACGTAGATACAAATGGACGTTGAAACAAGAAAAGTCGAAGAAATAACCAAACCTCTGTGTGTCGTATGGATTTAGCCGATTTCGAAAAGAAAATCGACTAAAGACTGGTACAAAATGTTTATTCACTAGTGAACAATATTAGAAAAACCACAAAGGGTTGTAGTATATTCAATAACATAAATGGACTTCATAATACGTTGCACATATCTAACTATCAAATGGTTGTAATAAGAAATGCTTATGAGTAAAAGTACATACGAGGCTGAAATTAAATGATTTTTTTTATCATGGATGGAAATACTAAATAGATATATATATATATATATATATATATATATATATATATATATATATATATATATATATATATATATATATATATAACTATTTCATAGCATGAGCGTCACAAGAATTGACCCATTATATAGATGCACAAATTCGCGGAGATTTTTTAGGGATGAATCACCATTGACTTGTACTATATCTTGTATAGTATTTGTTAGGTTTATAATAAACTGATTCAGTTGTATAATTAGCGTTACCTGAGTTATAATCAATGTAGGTTTTTTGACCCTAAAAACAATACTTATACAATAAAATTGAAAGTCTAACACTGTAAAAAAGGCTAACATTCATTCCGCCAGGAATATAACCGCGAATTCGCGGGATTGGTTAAAAACAATTGTTGTCATAAAGTAAAACATAAGGTTTCATGTACTCGTATTTTTTCTTTGATTTCGGAGTATATGATATGCAATAGACATGAAAAAGAATATGATACACTTCAAACATATCTTTTTGGGTGTCATGTGGTGGCTTGCATACCAGGTACCTGCATATAGTAAGTCGAAACAAATACTTTTACCAACAACAGATACTTTTATCAAGATACTGTACTACTATGAAATTTACACAATAATATTAATGGGTTGTGCGTTGCACCGGTATTTTGTTAATAATTGCTAATAGGTTAACAACACAAATTACTTGACATTAAAGTTGTAGTAAGGGTACACAACCAATACTTTTATAAAATTGCTTGTAGAAGGTAAATATATGTATTACAACATCTTCTACCTTTTGTCATCTGCCTTTTGTTTCTAATGTTGAATACATTAATAATCGGCTATTGTTGTTGGTATATTTGCTTCTTCATGTTGCATAGAAATTGCATGTAAATGGCTAAAATCACAAAAGACCAAAAAATAATGTAATAATAGACACTATATAACATAATTAATACCTATAAGTGGAGGACTCGTCTTTCAATAGGAGTTGGAATGAAAACGTGCCCTGATATTCACTCCGATGTATACACTTTTTCTTCTTACTGTGGAAATGTTTAAAAACAAAACTATGAGTAACTTAATGACTTAAAAGATCATCAACAATGTTTTTTTTCCAACTTTTTTATGACTATTCTGGTAGTATGATAAAAGACATTATAACAATAGAGATAACTAACTCTGACATTAGTAACGGGATTTCGGCTGAGTTATAAGAATAACATTATTCAAATGAATAAACTTATCCACATAATCCTATAAACAAAAATTAATAAGCATTCTCATTAAACACGTATTTTCTTTTCTTAAAAGAGTTTTCTCACATACTTGTTGATTTGATGGCCAAACATAATCTGTTTGAATCTAGTAACATAATTTGTTTGAATCTATGCTAGGAAGGGTACCCGAGTAGCAGTTGTAATTAAATATGGAGTACTTATAAGTGGTGAGAATTCGATATTCCCTTATCTCCACCCTTGAAACACTACATCGTCTTCTAATTCTATTTGTAGCCGATCAAACTCTTGAAGTACAGTCCAATATTGCCCCTTGATCAGTTCCCTAGCTAAATCTATTTCCATGTATAATCTGTAATTGAGATCTCCAAACTAAAATTATTGGCTATTACCATAAAATCTAAACCTTACACCCTAAAATCTAAACCCTGCACCTTAAACCCCAAACTCTTCTAAATCCTTTGATTTAAAAACTAAATCTAAACTCTAACCCTAAACCCTAAACCCTAAGCCCTAAAATCTAAACCCTAAACCTTAACCTAAACCCCACATCTAAACCCAAAACCTAAACTCTAAACCCTAAAATGTAAACCCTAAACCCTAAATCTAAACCTAAAACCCTAAACCTAAACTCTAAACCCTACACCGTAAATCTAAATCCTAAACCAACTTAACCCCTAAAAACTCTAAACCCTAACCCTAAACCCTAAGCCCTAAAATATAAACCCTAAACCCAAAAACCTACACCCTAGAATCTAAACCCTAACCTAAACCCTAAACCTAAACTGGAAACCCTAAAGCCTAAATCTAAACCCTAAACCCTAACCTAAACCCTACACGCTAAACCCTAAACCTAAACTCTAAACCCTACGCCCTAAATCTAAACCCTAAACCCTAAAAACTCTAAACCCTAACCCTAAACCCTAAACCCTAAAATATGAACCCAACATAGAATCTAAACCCTAAACCCAAAAACCTACATATTGTAATAAATTGCTTTCAATGATAACACAAATAAATAATATAACATTTCAAATGTTTAAAAATATAAACAAAAAAATCACCCATATTGACACATATAATAAGAATCTTAACGTATTATATTACCCACTTGACTAATTATAAAAGGCCCCCATATTGACACCTATAATGAGAATTTTAACGTAATCCTTGAATGCATGTAAAATCTACGAAACCAAATTAATACCTACATGTAAAAGCATGTCTATTTATATTTTACAGTATAATGTTATCAAAGTAAAGGTTACACATAGCTAGTTCACCAAATCGTTATATATTACCCAACAACATATCTTTCAAGCACGCAAAATTGTATGCTCATTGCCCATTGTCCATGGTCTTTTTTTCTTGAAATCCTTGTCAGGATAGGATTATCTGTGATTATCATTTATTAGTGTTATAGATGTCTTTATAAAGCAAGATATATTTGTCTCTTTTATATGCCAGCGCCAGCTTAAATTTGCTACAAATGGACAATATAAAAATTACATTTGTACCTCACATGTAGAGCTATGAACACGTACATTATCTTTCTCCATTTTGAGAAATAAGCAACACCAACAGCATGAGGAAGTTGTGTCCTGCAGTGATTATCTTGTATGCGATAATTAGGTGGAAGATTATGTATGGGTTCTACTAGCATATCTCGTAGTAGTCGATGAATGCCCACATCTCTTATTTCCGCGTCTACTCGCATATGCGCATCAACCCTTTCTTGGAATGATCCTGGTGTTCGTCGAACCAGACGATAATTATCCTCGAGTCCACAAAATGCACGACCCTTGTCCTCGGTTGTCATATTATTTAATATCACACATGCTAACAAAATTCTTCTAATTTTGAGGATATAATACGGTCGTGCCAGACGTTGAACAATTTGCCATTGGCCTTGTAGTATTCCAAATGCTTGTTCAATATCTTTTCTTGCCGATTCTTGATACCTTTTAAATTTTTTTTGTTTCGGGTCTATCGGATTTCTGAACGACTTAACTAATGTAGACCATTCCGAGTATATTCCATCCGCCAAATAATAACCCTTAGTAAACGTACACCCATTAACCGTATACGTATATGGTGGTGCTTCACCGGCTAATAAGTCGTTAAACAAATCGGATTTATTAAGTACGTTGATATCATTGTTTGATCCAGTAGTTCCAAAAAAAGCGTGCCAAAACCATCCATCGTACGATGCTACCGCTTCAAGCATAATTGACGGGTAACCATGGTCACCTCATGTATAATGACCCTTCCAACATGCCAGACAATTTCTCCATCTCCAATGCATACAATCAATACTTCCTAACATCCCCGGAAAACCATGTATTTGAGCATGTTTAGTGGTCAAACGTTGCACATCTTGTGCATTTGGTTTTCTCAAATATTCGGGTCCGTACAAGTGAAAAACACATTTGCAGAAGTTGTTTAAACAATCATATGAGGTATGTTCACACATATGCAAATACTCATCAAAAACATCGGCCGAAGCGGCATAAGCTAGTTGACGTATGGCGGATGTTACTTTTTGAACAATATTAAAACCAAGTAATCCGGTAGCATCACGTCTTTGAATAAAATACGAAGGAACCGGAGTTTGAGAAAAGTTCAAAATACCTTGACATATACGAAGAAAGAGAGGTTTGCTCATTCGAAAACGATTACGAAAATAATCGTCCGGATATGTGAGATCGTCGGAAAAATAATCACTCCATAAAGCCGTTGCACGGCCCTGACGATCTCTATGTAAATATCTTCTAGGTGCTCGTGGTATTGGTTCAACTTCTTCGTTATCACTTAATTCATCTAACGCGTCAATTAATTCGAGTGCTCGATTCATAGTGGTATTCGTGATCGATAATACCATATTTATGTCGGGATCGGAATTTTGTTATTGGAACTCATATTTTTTATTTGAGTGTAAAAATCAAGGTTGTAAAACTCGTGAGTCGAGGACGCATCGGTCGAGACCTAAAAAGGAGGCGTCGGGCGAGTCGGGGGACGCGTCGTGGACGCATCGGTCGTTAACCATCGTTGACTTTATTAATAATTTCTTTTATATATATATATATATATATATATATATATATATATATATATATATATATATATATATATATATATATATATATATATATATATATATATATATATATATATATAATTATGTACCATAAATTTCTTAAATAAGAACTTGAATATAAAAACAATCAAACTTCAAACTCAATTAATGTTACCGAGTACATAATTAGTAAGGACATGGAGAAAAGAGCGGCTCAAAAAAAAAACAAACCCTAATTTTAAAATATATCAGATTTTGACGAAAATTTGATTGACTTTGACCGTTTTTGACCAACTTTGACCGTCTTTGACAGACTTTGACCGAACTTTTAGCTTTGACCGTCTTTTGAGTCGTTTTCAGAAAAAACGGAACGGAGAACCCAAAAAAACGACGCATCGGCCGACGCGTCGGCCAAGTCGGCCGACTTTTACAACACTGGTAAAAATGATGGAATGGGTAGAAAATATGAAATGAGAGTGATGAAAATGAGAAAGAAATATATGTTTGTGTGTAAAAATAATGAGAATGGGAGTAATATATATAATGTAAAAAAGGAAAAATCAAAAAATCAAAATAGCCGTTAAGCTAGCCGTTGCCCATTTAATTTTAATATTTTTTTTTGTTTCTAACGGTATAAAATGGACCAAAAAAGCATCCTCAATTCCGATCAAAATGGACGAAATGGTGGACGATGGAGCTGGGCGGGACCTGGGTGGCCGTCGTGCCATCAGCGCCCAGGCTGGGCGGACGTGGGCGGAGCTCGTGGACAAAGCTTTGGGACCGCTCTAATAATACAAATAGAAAAGACTAAAATTCGATTCCATGTTACTTCATAGAAAAAAGAATAAAATGAATAACTTACTTTAAGACCCATAATCATTAATCATACTCAATATAGCAATTCCATACGCCCTGCCTTAACAACCATAAAACAAACTACTCCGTATAATGCATCTTGAAACTATAAAGTACACCATTCACAAAGTAGGGTATGAAGTACATGGTCAATTCGATGAACAGGAAAAAATAATTTAGCACATATACTGGTATAATCAAAAATACTTACATAAGTGCTAATCATATATCCACTACTTTAGCACATATAGTGATATGAAAAATTGATAGATGCAAAAATCTAAACTTAAATCATTGTTCTTGAACAAAAATCGAAATAGTGCTAAAATTGATTGCTACTATCAAATTCGCTTTGATTTTTCTCCATCAAAACCAAATCGAAATCGAATCTCACCTTGATAACGTTCCGTCAAATCGAAATCGAAAATTTGATTGCTACAAAGTATAACTTTTAGTATTGAAAATGAACACCATCGATCGAATTAGTATTACATCGTATTACAATTACCTCTAACTGATTCACGTGGGTGTTGGGATCGTTTTGCGATTAACTCCGGCAGAATCACAATCTAATCGATCTAGTTGATTGCGGCTTTTGAAGATTAAGGTTTTTACTCATAAAACCATGGCTTGACTGTTCTCTTTGGGGACAAACCACTCTTGAACATCTTTGAAAGTAACGAAGTTGAAGATATCTTTCAGAATAGTGAACTGGTGACACCTTCTCACTTTAGTTTTTTTCAACAAACTGATTTTAAATTTGTGGTCCACAAATTTGAATTCATCTTCGTCAACTTTGACATTAAAGTTGCTAACTTCAACAAAACTACCTTCTTTGAATGTATGAATAAAAACGGCATTGTATTTTTATTAACTGTAGCCCTTATTTTATTTCCCTGCAAGATCAAAAATGCATTAGGAGATGTATATGTAAAGTTAAGTGTGCAAAAATGAATCAATGTATACATGTGTTAATATAACTTAGTGTAAGTAAACTTTGTGTCCTGTTAGAACATATTGTTTAAAATATATGTTTTTGTTAAATTGTATAAAGCTATAACGATAAACCCTAAATAACACGATAAACAATTAATAGCATAAATACATCATAATATACAGATAATATACAAATTTAAAATAACACCATTAACAATTGTATCATAAAGACATCATAATATACAGATTACAGATTTGATTAATAACATAAATACATCATTGTAAAAGTATATTCATTAGGAGATGTATTTGTTAATTTAAGTGTGTATTATAACCAATATAGTGTACAATGCAAATATGACGCTAAACCCTAACCTTAAACTCTAAATCTTTCGTGTTAAAAACTAAATCCAAACCCTAAATCTAAATCATAACTCTAAACCATAAAACATAAATCTAAACCCTAAACACTACAATCTAAACCCTAACACTAAAAAACACCATAAACCCTAAAATCTAAACCCTAACCCTAAAGTCTAAATCGTTTTAAAAACTGAATTTAAACTCTAAATGTAAACCCTAAAACCTAAATCTAAACCGTAAATCCTAAAAGCTAAACCCTAAACTATAAATCAAAACCTTACCCTAAATAACACCATAAACATAAACAATTAATATATAAGTAAAAACACAAAATAACCTCCGACTTGAGGAATGATATCAATTATCTGATAATATATAACTATATGCAGAAACAAACGTGTTGTATATCTTCATCACTGAATTGTAACAATGGTCTAAAACCTTTGTTTGTCCCCGCATTGTTTATCTACAGACTGGTTTAAAGGGTTACGACTAATTTGCAAAGAGAAAGTAACTAATTTCAAAATTCAAAATTCAGCACTTATAATACGTAGGAGACTGTTTTAAATGTGAGTTTGCTATCAGATAACATTTTACTAATTCAAATCCAATGCAAAATATGCTATGTAATTGCTTACCCAAATGTCAATGGAACCAAGTTTATCGACCGCATAATTTGCTAATTTTCGAAGATCGTCATGGTCACAAACATCATATGAAGCTTGCTTGCTTTGGTCACTGCTCGTTTTATGCTACTGATAACGCCAAAATCATACATGTTTATTGCCGTTATTTCGATCCAAAGTTGTTCCATTTGTATGTAATTATTGTACTTATGTATTGTAATTCATGAATATTTGTAAAAGTCCATTGTGAATGAATAAGTGAAGACCAACAGCGAAAACAAAGTTAAAACGAAGATTGAACGCGCAAAACAGCCTGAAAATGCTGATACAGGTCCAAATGCGGCGCATCTACCTCAGATGCGGCGCATCTCTGGACCAAATAACTCCCGACAGTTTCAGATGCGGGGCATTAGGATTTCTGGACCAAAACAGCATCAGATGCAGCGCATCTGAGAGGGATGCGGCGCATCCAAGCCAGATGCGGCGCATCTGTCCCAGATGCGGCGCATCTGGTCCCCTGCCAACAGTCCTGAGTGCAGAATCGAGCTGGAATCTACTGAACGTAAAGATATGCGGCGCATCCCAAAGAGATGCGGCGCATCTGGTCACTTTCTGGCCAAAATACCTAACTTTTGAGCCTATTTAATGGAGCCTTTGGTTACATACTTCATACACCTTCACTACTACGTTCTCCCTCAGTTCTAATACGATTTTCAAGGTTTAAGGAAGGCTACAAGTCAATCTCCACTCTTTCAACATCAAGATTAAGCTAGGATCATTCATCACTATTGGTATTATTGTTCTATATCTTTTAAACATGAATTCAACTTGTATTTACTGTTCCATTAGTTCTATTATGATTATGTTAGGCTAAAAGCCTTGTGTGTTTGCTTCAATGTAAGATTTATGGCTTGGGATTGTTCTATACTTTGATGTTATGCTAGTTATATATATGTTTGATTGATTAAATTATCTAGTTCAACCGTAAGAACCATTGTTATGCTTGCTTAGTTCATTACTTCAATTATATAGATTGCAAACCTATTAATGTGAGTTAACTAGGAAAATAATCTATACTTCAATACGCCTAGTAATCTAGACGATTAGATGCATAAACTTAAGTGATTTTGTTATGTGTTTAATTCGGTAATTGAATAAGTTCCAAAGCAACATAGTTATGAAATTACCTCAAGTGATTGTTGTAATTTAAGTTTCATGTGAGTTTAACCGGGTTGGATCTAGTTAGTTAATTAATCTAAATCACCATGTTCTTTCAAAAGATCCATTGTTGTAATCATCCTTGTATCCTAGTTCAATTATGTAAGTTATGACTTGGTTTATGTGAGTTTATCAAAAACCATAGCTTATACTTCAACACCTAGTGATCTAGCCACCTATATGTGAGTATAGGATGTTAATTGAACGATATTTAGGATATAAAATCATGTAGTTTACTTAGAGTGATCTTAGTAAACTAGGTTTTATGTGAATTCAATCACGAAAGAATCTTGTTGATTAAACATAGCTCTTAAGTTTATAGAAATTGTGAAATTGATATAAACTGCTCTATTGTAACTATCACATAACGGTTTTAATTATAAAAGAACAATCTCTGTCATTTATCAAGCATAGAAGTAAACACTGCATTCTCATTCTTGTTATCCATTATATTTATTCACTGTTTCGTTAAACGAAAATACAACTTCAAATACAAACTCCCCCCTTTAGAATAATTAATCGTTGTAAAATCCTTAAAACAAACTTCTTCCTGTGGATCGAACAGGTCAATTTACTTGCTAATTACTGCATGATTGGGTTTTAGTTGCCTGTATTATGTGTTAATTATTAAGCATATTGTCTTCATTTTAAAGGTTACGTCTTAGCACATCAACTTTTTGGCGCCGCTGCCGGGGAGCGGTTTTGTTAAAAGATTTTAATAAACTTTGAATTATTCGTTCCTTTTGTAGGAATTCAATTCCTAGAAAAGTTACTTTTTATTGTAAGCTTGTGTTTTTGCAATTGGTTTGTTTGTGGTGTTGTGATTGCAGGATAGGTATTAATGCATGAATCTACGTTCTTCCAACTCTAACTTAATTCCTTCATATCCTGAACTGAAAGAGAACTTCACGAACGCTTAAGAGCTCAAGAAGTAGAATCTCTTGCTCAGAGTTTAGAATCACTTTCATTAGATTCTAACTCTGAACCAATTGTTCAACCAATCATCGAGCCAGTTATTAAAGAAGAGGAAGAGATGACTGCTACAAATCTAACGATGGATGCATTAATGAAGGCAACAAGAACTGGTCAAGGCCACGCAATTATTCAACCCACGATGACTGATGGTTTTGAAATAAAGGGACAATTTCTCCACATGGTGACTAATACATGCCAATTCGGTGGAGCCCCAAATGAGGATGCTAACGAGCATCTTCGTAAGTTTGTAAGCATTTGCAAGCTTTTCAAAATCAAAGATGTCACCGATGAGGTAGCATGTTTAAAAATCTTTCCATGGTCATTAAAGGACGATGCAATAGATTGGCTAGACTCATTACCGGAAGGTTATATTGAAGATTGGAATGATATGATGGACAAGTTTTTGTCAGAATTCTTCCCTGCTTCAAAAGCAGCAAAATTGCAAAGTGATATAAATCACTTCAAGCAAAAGTCTAACGAGACTCTTTATGAAGCTTGGACCCGATTCAATAAAATGCTTAGGGTATGTCCTCAACACGGGTTGAATACATTCCAAAAGGTCCAAATATTCTATAAAGGAGTCATTGTGGCTACCCGAAAGGATATAGATGTTGCAGCAGGAGGATCAATCATGAAAAAAACGCTCGAAGAAGCTCACACAATAATTGCCGATATTGCAGCCCATTCTCATAATTGGCATCAAGAGATGGAGTTCTCTAGATCATCAACGGTTGCTAATGTCGAAAGCAACGATGAAATCGCTGCATTAAAAGTTCAATTGGCAAATCAAGCAAGGCAAATTGAGAAGGTAACCAAAGAAATGCACGCTATCAGGGTAGGGTGTGAATTGTGCCAAGGTCCCCATCTCACTCGAGATTGCGACCAAACGACAATGGAAGAGCAAGCAAATTTTTTAGGTTACTTGCGTAAAGGTGAAATGAATTTTGACGACTTTTAACCGGAAATATCCTCCTGTCAACAGTTATCAAATAGGGGGACCTTCAAGTTTAAACAACAATTACCACGGAGGAAATTCAGGTTACCAAAATAACCGGAATTTCCCAAATCAAAATCAATGAAATGCACCACCGGGTTACAATCATCTAAACAATCATAATCAACCTCCACGAAATTACCAAAATAATTTCCAACACAATCAACCACAACCACAACCACAAGCACTTATACAACCACAACCCGAGAATAAATCCGGTTTAGAAGATCTTTTGAGAGATTTTATGGTTAAGAACGAGCAAAATGCGGAACTTCAAACTCAGCAAATTCGAAATCAACAAGCTACGATTCAGAATTTAGAAAGGGATGTTGGAAGGATCTCACAGTTACTAGCAGAGAGACCACCTGGTGCTCTCCCCTCAAATACTCAAGTGAATCCCAGTAACAATCAAACAAGGAATGAACATGTAAATGCTATGACTACTAGAAGTGGTTTAACCACTAACCCGGAGACTCTTAAGTCCCCGGAAGTTCCTTTGTCTCCTTCTGTTTTGCAGGTACCTGTTGATGTAGATGAGCATGTTGAAAAAGAACAAGAAAAAGATGATCCACCAGAGGTCATATCGAAGAAAAGTGAAGAACCACCAGCGAAGGTGTACAAGGCACCTATTCCATACCCAAAAGCATTGAAGAAAGACAGACTTGCGAGCCAATATCAGAAATTTGCGGATATGATCAAGCAAATCAGCATTAACATGCCACTCGCGGAGGTTCTTAAGGGTATGCCCCATTACGGGAAGTTTTTGAAAGATCTCATATCCTCGAAGGGTAAATACCACGAAGTTTCTGCCACATTCCTCCATAAGGAGTGTGATAATGCTAAAAACGAACATATATTTCATAGCATTATCCCTCAAGAAAGACAAGCTTTTAGTTGCAATGGTCTATTTACAAGTGATATTCGTTTGTATAATAAAAAGTGAAGACAAAAGACAGATTCGACGAATTGAAGACGCAAACGACCAAAAAGCTCAAAAGTACAAAGTACAATCAAAGTGGTTTAAATTATTGATGAGAAACGTCTCAAAATTAGAAGAGTACAAGCAGCAAAACGCAAAATACAAGATATTAAATTGTACGAAAGGACGTTCGAAAATCCGGAACCGGGACCAGAGTCAACTCTCAACGCTCGACGCAACGGACTAAAAATTACAAGTCAACTATGCACATGAATATAATATAATATATAATTAATTCTTAAAATTATATATATATATATATATATATATATATATATATATATATATATATATATATATATATATATATATTATATTATTATATAAAACCGTCGGCAAGAAGAAAACAACCAAAGTTGAGCTGTCCCAGGGGGCCATGCGATCGCATGGCCTGGCAGTTATAAACCCATGCGATCGCATGGTGAACAGAATCAAGTGACATCCTATAAATTTCGCAGTTTTTGATCAAATGTTTACACCTTTTTCTTATCTCTCTATCTCAAACGTGTATATATATATATTATAATTTTAATTTTAATTTTAATTTTAATAATAAGGGTATGTTAGCGAATGTTGTAAGGGTGTAAGTCGAAATTCTGTCCGTGTAACGCTACACTATTATTAATCATTGTAAGTTATCTTTAACCTTTTTAAATTAATGTCTCGTAGATAAGTTATTATTATGCTTATTTAAGCCGAAGTAATCATGATGTTGGGCTAAAATATTAAGACGGGATAATTGGGCTTTGTACCATAATTGGGGTTTGGACAAAAGAACGACACTTGTGGAAATTAGACTATGGGCTATTAATGGGCTTTATATTTGTTTAATTAAATGATAGTTTGATAATTTAATATAAAGATTTACAATTGGACGTACCTATAAATAACCATATACACTCGATCGGACACTATGGGCGGGATATTTATAAGTACTAATAATCGTTCATTTAACTGGACACGGGAATGGATTAATAGTCAATGGACTTATTAAAATAGGGGTGAATTATATACAAGGAAAATTGGTATAATTATAGTTTAAGTCCCCAATTAGTTGGAATATTTGACTTCGGATATAAGGATAATTTGACGAGGACACTCGCACTTTATATTTATGACTGATGGACTGTTATGGACAAAAACCAGACGGACATATTGAATAATCCAGGACAAAGGACAATTAACCTATAGGAATAAACTAAAATCAACACGTCAAACATCATGATTACGGAAGTTTAAATGAGCATAATTCCTTTATTTCATATTTAATTGCACTTTTAATTATCGCATTTTATTTACTGTCATTTTATTTAATTGCACTTTTAATTATCGTACTTTTTAATTATTTCAATTTTATTTTATCGCATTTTTATTTATCGCAATTTCATTATCGTTATTTACTTTACGCTTAAAATTAAGTTATATTTATTTTTAATATTTTACATTAGGTTTTAACTGCGACTTAAGTTTTAAAATCGACAAACCGTTCATTAAACAGTAAAAACCCCCTTTTATAATAATAATACTACTTATATAATTATTTACAAATATAGTTTTAAAAAATATAGCGTTAAACTTGGCGAGTTCCCTGTGGACGAACCGGACTTACTAAAAACTACACTACTGTACGATTAGGTACACTGCCTATAAGTGTTGTAGCAAGGTTTAGGTATATCCATTTTATAAATAAATAAATATCTTGTGTAAAATTGTATCGTATTTAATAGTATTTCATTGTAAAAATATAACTATTTTGTATACACCTCGCATAACATCTAGTATTTTTGGCTCCGCTGCCGGGGACTGCTTAAACGCCGGAAGCGAAACGCTATTTATATAAAAAAAAAAAAAATTTCTTAGTTTACTTTTGTAAAAAAACGCTTTTGTAAAAATACGTTTTAATACAAAAATATAAAAAGAAAAACAAAATATATATATATATATATATTTTAGAGTTTATATATATAAAATTATAAAGTTTCTTTATTTTTATTTTAGTTTTTAAAATACAAGTTTTTATTTGTTTATTTAAATATTTTATAAAAACAGGAAGGAAAAAAAAAGTATTCGGGCTACACTGTAGCAGCCCAATATTTGATACGAAATTCAGGCCCATGCGACCACATGAACCTGGAGACTATATCTCATGCGATTGCATGAGCAGCCCTGACATGCCATAGTTGACCCACTTCTGCATTAATTACGGAGTAATTATTATTATTATTAATTAAAACCCTAATTAGGGTTACTTATTTAATTATTTAGTTTTAGTTATTTATTTAATTTGTATTTTTAGTTTTAATTAGTTTTAATAAATTATAAAATTAATACTTTTATAAATAAATAATATAAAAATAATATTTTTATAAAAATTTTATTTTTTACAACTTTAAGTTTATTTTTATATTTTGTATCTTTTTATTTGTTTTTGCGTAATATTTGTATTTTTCGTTCGTATTTAGTTTTAAGTCATAGTTTTTGCCATAGTTATTTTTATTTCTAGATTTTTAGGCTTTGCTGTAAAATCCCTTAAGTACTTTTTCTATAGACTAAGATTTAAGTGCTTTAGAATTTTGCGACGCCGTTTTATAAATTTTAGTACTTTTTAAGTTATTGCCGTTTTGGATTTAGAATTTCTCTAAGCTTTAATATTTTTAGACGCAACTTTTAATTTTTAGTTTTTAGAATTTTAAGTTTCGACGCGCTACGTTCTTTTTATTATTTTTCGACCTTTTATTTTTCGACGTTTTTCGACACGTTCTTTTTCTTTCTTATTTCACGACGCTCTAGTTTTTAGGGTATAGAATTTTCTATTTCTTCTCTAAAATTTCTTTAAACTTCGACGAAGAATTATTTTAAGTGGTTAAATTGATAGACATCCAATATTTTCTGCTTCGTAGTAATAGTTGGATTTGTTAGTGGCTGAGTTGTGAGCTTCCGATTTAAAGGGTTCTGGCTCCCTGCTACATCTTTTGGCTATTCGAAACGTGGGCAAAAGCAGAAAAGTCTATTAATTTGATAACTTATATAATTTTTATCTTTTATAACTGATAGGATATTCAGTGAATGCACCGAGCAAAACGTTCACCACCTTTTATACGTTCACCACCTGTAACTCGATCAAGACATCTAGCCAATATTGTTGCTTTTGATTTTTCTTTAGAATCGTCATCTAGTCTACCAAGTACTCCAATTCAAATCTCCGATAATCCATTTTTTGAACCCGACCTCACAATTGAGAATTCAGAGGATATTCAGGGACAATTCAGAGATCCTGAACCACTAATCTTTCCTCCGGAACCACCA
This sequence comes from Rutidosis leptorrhynchoides, assembly GCF_046630445.1. Taxonomy (NCBI): domain Eukaryota; kingdom Viridiplantae; phylum Streptophyta; class Magnoliopsida; order Asterales; family Asteraceae; genus Rutidosis; species Rutidosis leptorrhynchoides. The sequence continues at coordinate 283,279,466 of NC_092341.1, read as the reverse complement.
ATCATTCAAACAGAGATTGTCGAGGAACAACCCATTAAATCAGAATCCTCTAGTGATTCAGATTCAACAAATTCAATAATGGAAAATCTGGAACCTCTAAGTATGGAAGACCGAATGCGAGCTAAACGCACTGGCCAAGGTCACGCAATTACTCAACCAGACATTAATGCGCCAGATTATGAAATCAAAGGACAAATCCTACACATGGTAACAAATCAATATCAATTTAGTGGTGCGCCGAAGGAAGATCCAAATGAACATATTCGTACCTTTAATAGGATTTGTACTTTATTCAAAATAAGAGAAGTGGAGGATGAACAGATATATCTCATGTTATTTCCCTGAACTTTAAAGGGAGAAGCTAAAGATTGGTTAGAATCATTACCTGAAGGGCGATTGATACATGGGACGTTTTAGTTGAAAATTTTCTTAAACAATTTTTTCCGGCATCTAAAGCCGTGAGACTTCAAGGAGAAATTGTTACGTTCACACAAAAGCCAAATGAAAATCTATATGAAGCGTGGACAAGATTTGGAAAGTTATTGAGAGGATGTCCGCAACATGGTTTAGACACTTGTCAAATAGCACAAATATTCTACCAAGGATGCGACATCACTACAAGAAAAGACATCGATATAGCAGCTAGTGGTTCCATTATGAAGAAAACAGCAACTGAAGCTTACAAAATTATTGATAACACTACTTCCTACTCACATGAGTGGCATCAAGAAAAAGATATCGTTAGATCATCTAAAGCGGCTAGAGCCGATTCTAGCCATGACTTTGATTCCATTTCTGTAAAGATAGATGCTGTCGAGAGACGAATGGAAAAGATGACTAAAGATATCCACTCAATACGAATTAGTTGTGAGCAGTGTGAAGGACCACATTTAACAAAAGATTGTCTCAGTATTGAACAAACAATGGAACAAAGAGAGAATGTTTCATACATGAACCAAAGGCCTGGAAATAATTATCAGAATAATTATCAACCGCCAAGACCAATCTACAATTAAAACCAGAATTATAACCGAAATGTTTCATACAACAACCAACAAGGTCCTTGTAACCAACAAGTACCTAATAATACTTACAATCAGCAAAGACCTATTTTTCACAATAAACCACCACAAACTGATGATAAAAAGCCAAATTTAGAAGATATGATGTCGAAGCTAGTTGAATCTCAAACGCAGTTTTTCACATCTCAGAGACAAACCAATGAACAAAATGCTCAAGCATTTAGAAATCAACAAGCTTCTATTCAAAATTTGGAACAAGAAGTAAGCAACCTAGCAAGGTTGATAGGTGAAAGAAAACCGGGAAGTCTACCTAGTGATACAAATGCTAACCCCCGAAATGAAACAGCTAAAGCCATTACCACAAGAAGTGGTATTACACTTAAACCACCTGAAATACCTATAATTTCTGATGACTCTATTCCTAATCCACAAGAACCACAACCTGAGCAAGATAAGGAAACAGAACCGGTAGTTGAAAAGGTTAATGAATATAACACAGTTAAGGCTAAACCTTATGTTAAACCATACGAACCACCACTTCCTTACCCGAGTAAAATGAGAAAAGAAAGACTTGAAGCCGAGCAATCCAAATTCTTGGATATGTTTAAACAAATAAATGTTAATCTTCCTTTCATTGATGTGATCTCAGGAATGCCTAGATATGCTAAATTCTTGAAAGATCTAATCACAAATAGAAAGAAAATGGAAGAACTCTAGGCTGTTACAATGAATGCTAATTGTTCAGCAGTGCTATTGAATAAGATACCAGAAAAACTTTCAGATCCAGGAAGTTTCACGATTCCATGTTTTCTGGGTAGTCTTAGTTCAATAGAAGCATTGGCAGACTTAGGTGCTAGTATAAATTTAATGCCGTATTCACTATACGCTAAACTAGACCTTGGAGAATTGAAACCAATACGAATAAGCATACAACTAGCCGATCGATCAGTAAAATGTCCTAGAGGGATAATGGAGAACATGCTAGTTAAAGTTGGTACTTTAGTATTTCCAGTAGATTTTGTTATTCTGGATATGGAAGAAGATTCTCGAGTTCCTCTCATATTAGGAAGACCATTCTTAAACACGGCTAAAGCAATAATAGACGTGTTTGGTAAGAAACTGACCCTAAGTATAGAGGACGAGAGTGTTACCTTTTCTGTTGATAGAGCCATGCAACAACCGCAATCTGCAGATGATACATGTTATTATATTCAAACTATAGATTCACATGCAGAATTGTTAGAAGAATTTCCAGAATTCCAAGGAACAGGAGAATGTTCGTTAGGAGAAGGAACTGAACCAATTGATGAAACTAAAATGTTAGCTACACTTATGGCTAATGGATATGAACCAACAATAGAAGAAATTCAAATGCTAAAAGAGGAAGACAGATATCGATATAAATCATCGATAGAAGAACCGCTGACATTAGAGTTAAAGCCACTTCCAAACCATTTGGAATATGCTTATTTACATGGTGAATCTGAATTACCTGTAATAATATCGTCTTCTCTTACTGAAAATGAAAAATCTCAACTTATTTCTGTGATAAAAGCTCATAAACCAGCTATTGCATGGAAGATTCATGGCATTAAAGGCATAAGTCCTTCATATTGCACACATAAAATCCTTATGAAAGAAGGTCATAAAACGTATGTGCAATGCCAACGAAGACTAAATCCTAATATGCAAGATGTTGTTAAGAAAGAAATTATTAAACTGCTTGATGCAGGTTTAATTTATCTAATTTTTGATAGTCCATGGGTAAGCCCAGTTCAATGCGTACCTAAGAAGGGTGGCATGACTGTCATACAAATGAAAAAAATGAGCTTATTCCTACTAGGACTGTAACAGGATGGAGTGTTTGTATTGATTATAGAAAATTAAATGACGCCACCAGAAAAGATCACTTTCCTGTACCTTTCATTGATCAAATATTGGAAAGATTAGCCGAAAATAGTTACTATTATTTTCTTGATGGTTTTTCCGGATATTTTCAAATTCCAATAGCACCCGAAGATCAAGAGAAAACTACGTTCACGTGCCCTTATGGTACTTTTGCTTACAAACGCATGCCATTTGGACTTTGCAACACCCCTGCAACCTTTCAAAGGTGCATGATGGCGATTTTTCACGACATGATAGAAGAATGCATTGAAGTTTTCATGGATGACTTTTCAGTCTTCGGTGATACATTCGAATCATGTCTAGTTAATCTTGAACGAATGCTTATTAGATGCGAACCATCAAATCTAGTTCTTAATTGGGAGAAATGCCATTTCATGGTTAAAGAAGGCATCGTTCTTGGTCATAAAATTTCAAAGGATGGAATTGAAGTGGATAGAGCTAAAGTAGATGTAATTGCTAAACTTCCACATCCCACCAATGTTAGAGGAGTTAGGAGTTTTCTAGGGCATGCCGGTTTTTACCGACGTTTCATAAAAGATTTTTCTAAAATTGCCACTCCTATGAATAAACTCCTAGAAAAGGATGCTCCATTCATCTTTTCAGATGAATGCATCAAATCTTTTAATATTCTTAAAGAAAAACTCACTAATGCGCCGATCATGATAACTCCAGATTGGAATCTACCATTTGAACTAATGTGCGATGCAAGTGATTTTGCAATGGGAGCCGTTTTAGGACAAAGGATTGAAAAACGATTTCAACCTATTTATTATGCTAGTAAGACGTTACAAGGAGCACAAACGAACTACACCACTACTAAAAAAGAACTCCTTGCTATTGTTTTTGCTTTTGACAAATTTCATTCATATCTCGTTTTAGCTAAAACGGTGGTCTATACCGACCATTCTGCTCTTAGATACCTATTTTCGAAACAAGATGCCAAATCAAGATTAATCCGTTGGATCTTACTCTTACAGGAGTTCAATATTGAAATCCGAGATAAAAAGGGAGCAGAAAATCTCGCCACTGATCATTTTTCTCGTCTTGAAAATCCCGAATTAGAAGTTCTAAATGAATCGGCCATACAAGATAACTTTCCTGATGAATATCTATTGAAGATAGATTATAGTGAAATTCCATGGTTTGCAGACTATGCAAACTACTTAGTATGTGGATTCCTTAAAAAAGGATTATCGTAACAAAAACGAAAGAAATTCTTTAGTGATATAAAACACTATTTCTGGGAAGATCCACATTTGTTTAAAAGTTATCCCGATAGAATAATACGCTGATGTGTATTCGGGGATGAAGCTAGTCAAATCTTAAACCATTGTCACACAGGACCAACAGGAGGGCATTATGGGCCTCAACTTACAGCAAGAAAAGTTTACGATGCTGGATTCTATTGGCCTACAATATTCAAAGATGCACACCTTCTTTGCAAATCCTGTGATGCATGTCAAAGGGCCGGAAAAATAAGTCAACGTGATGAAATGTCACAAAATGTCATTCAAGTATGTGAAGTATTTGACATTTGGGGTATTGACTTTATGGGTCCATTTCCAAAATCTCATAATAATCTCTACATTCTCGTTGCCATTGATTATGTATCTAAATGGGCGGAAGCACAAGCTCTTCCAACTAACGATGCACGAGTTGTAGTCAACTTTTTAAAACGTCTTTTTGCTAGGTTCGGAACACCGAAAGCTTTAATAAGTGATCGGGGTACTCATTTTTGTAATAATCAACTTGAGAAAGTTCTTAAAAGATATGGAGTAACTCATAAAATCTCAACCGCTTATCATCCACAAACAAGTGGACAAGTTGAAAATACCAACCGAGCCTTAAAACGTATTCTAGAGAAAACCGTAGGATTAAATCCGAAGGAATGGTCCATAAAATTGGAGGATGCACTCTGGGCTTTTAGAACAGCCTACAAAACTCCAATTGGAACCACACCTTTTAGACTCGTTTATGGAAAAGCATGTCATCTTCCAGTAGAAATTGAACACAAAGCATTTTGGGATTTGAAGACATGTAATCTTGATTTGCATGAAGCTGGACGTCTACGGTTAAGCCAACTAAACGAATTAGAAGAATTAAGACATGAAGCATACGAAAATTCGTTAATCTATAAGGAAAGAACAAAGAAATGGCATGATAAAAGAATCAGAAGTTCAAAAGAATTTAAAGAAGGAGACAGAGTTCTTCTTTTCAATTCACGATTTAAGCTATTTCCTGGAAAATTGAAATCAAGATGGTCTGGACCATTCATAGTCAAAAGAGTTTTCCCGTACGGAACAATAGAATTAATAAATTCAAATGGAGTTGAATTTAAAGTTAATGGTCACAGAGTTAAACATTACATAGATAATTCAATGGAAGTTGAAGATGAAGTTAATCACAATTTCGACACCACAGCTAACTAAGTGTGGGAAGTTTCGAATCTTTTTAGGGTAATATATATTTCTGTTAGAGTTAGATATTCTGTTTTCGTGTAGTTCTCGAGAATGGAATCCGAATGGTCTTTCCCTAGCAGACCCTAAAGAACTTGTCTTCTCCCCCCATTCTAAATTTTTATTTTTATTTTAGGTTTTACGAGATGAAGAATTCCTTTGATCTGAACCATGGTCTAATGCTACATGCTATGATTACTGAACGTAATAATGACACACTTCCGAGTGAACTGGTATCATTCATAAGAAGCAAAATGGACGGAGTAAGAAAAGAACTCAGGAAAGATCATCATAAAATACATTTTGGAAAAGGAAAATCAAAATCCGCAACAAAAAGAAGAGCACGACACCTTGAAAGATGTTATAAATGCAGAAAATGGTCACACGAAGGTAAATGTTCAAATAATCAAACATATTCAAATACCGAATTTGTTACTCTATGCAGAGAAGGACCGTTCATATTTAGAAGAAAAGATATTAAAGAATCGAGGTTATGCTTATATAGCTATGGAGAACCAAATCACACGACTCTCCTATGAGTCGGCTAAAGCAGGTCTCTGAGAATTCTTTCTCACAGGTAAGTATGTACAGTTTTTTTTATTGCTTTTAACCTTTTGATAATAAACGCTGAATCGTTCGCTATAAAGTATTAAATTGGTATTCAATAAAATTAGGTATGCGTAACCGAAATTATTGATATCATACAAAAATTTATTACATCACTGCGAAATTTACCGTTTATTCTTAAGGTATAAATATCTTTAATCAATCAATCCAAAATATTTCAGAAATTCATCAGGAGTAAAACTAGGTAATATAGCCGAAATTACTTTACCGAAAAGAGGGGCGTATATTTTTGATAATATTTGATTGATTAAAGTGGGATAAAAGACCAAAAAGATTTTTGATTTTAATTTTTACCATGGTTTTAAATTTAATATATACATATTAAATTAATATTGTAAATTTTTTAAAATCAATATATTTAAGTTTGTAAATATTTGAAAAAATTAAAATTTTTAATATAAGTTTGTATGTATAAAAATAAAAATATAATATAAATTTGGTGTGAATTTATAATTTTTATTATATGAATATTTAATTTTATGCATTTTAAATTTAAGTTTGGTGTGAAAAAAAAATTTACTTTATTTCACTAAGTTAAAAATATGATTTTTAAAATTCGTCGTGAGTTGAAAACTAGGTCGTTGAACCGAAATTGCTCTACCCAAGGGAGGGACGAGAACTTTTATTATCATTATTTTTAATCTTATTGAATTAAAGTATGCCAAAAACATTTAAAAAACTTAAAAATCCTTGCTTTTAAAACAACGCTTTGAATTGACAAATTTTAAAATTTTGTTAAGGGACGGACTAGGACAACGATTTGAAACGCCCTCACTCCTAAAAAGAAACAAATTTTTAAAATTTATTAATTATTAGTTTTAAAAAGTATAAGGTTTTTATAAAAAAAAAAAAGTACCTGGACCCCATGCGATCGCATGGGATTTACACTCCACCACCATGCGATCGCATGGTGCTGAATTTCTGGACAGAAACAAGTAACCAGCGAGCTGTTCTGCTGCTTCCCACAAAAACACACACATACACGAACATACTCCCAAACTCTCTCAATTTTCATCAATTTTTCACCAAAATCAACCAAATTTCTTGCTATAATCCGCTCTAATCATGAATTTGATAAGAAGTTTATCAAGAAGGGTAACAATTACACCCCTAAACCTCTTTAAATTTGATTTTTATTGTTCTTGAGCTATAATTTTTCTAATTTGATTTTGTTAATTTCTAGTGTAATTAGAGTTAAATTGTTAGTATATTATGCATGTATAACCTAGATTGATGCTATTTAACATGATTTGAAGCCAAAAACTTCAAAAATTTTAGGAATCTAGGGTTTGTGTTCTTGAACAATTTGAGGCTTTTTGATATAAACAGGTTATGGCTGATTTTTGTCATGAATTATTGCTAAATTAAGTAGTGTAACATGTTTAGGTAGGTAAATGATCCAAACTTTGATCCTAAACATGATTTTTGAGAATTAAAGTGGACTTTTTAGGTATAAAATTCATGAACTTGATTAAATTGATGTAAATGTCATTTGAAACTTGTTTAATTGCTAGTAATGGTTGTTTTAACATGTTATTTGAGTTGAATACTTATGAACTTTGTAAACATTTTCATATATGCTTATTTGAAAAAGTGTAGAATTGTTAAAATTGTGAAAATGTGTATAAGTTTAATTTTGATTAAACATGTTACTGTAATTGTGTTAATTTGTTATTTTGCTAACACTAATGCATATTTGGATGCACAAATTTGTGTTTAATGTATTTTGCAGAGATTTACTAATACTGATGGTGCATCATCATCATCTAGACAACCTGCTCCAGAACCTGAACCAGAAATGCAATATGAACCTGAACCGGAGCAACAACAGGAACAACAACAACAACCTGATCAACACGTTCCATATTATGATCCGCAACTAGAATATATTGATGCCTACGTAGTATTTCCTATGCATCCGATAGTACAACACCCAACGATTCATGAAGAACAGTTGCATCCTAATCTGAGGTTTGATCGAAGTTGGAGAGATTACCCGACATATCAAAGTAACAAATTCAAATTGGTAACGAAAAATATAGAAGTGTCGAGGGTAATCGATTGGGAGCCTTTGGAAAGGGTCCAACTTGCTAACTCAGTTAGACAGCATCTGATCCAAAGGTATGGCAGCTCTTCTTTTCTCAATTGAGAACGTTTATTCACCATTCGTAGGCCTGTATATAAGGAATGGTGCGTTGAGCTTATGAGTACTATAGCATTAAATGCGGATGTAGTTAGATTAGATGATAGAAGTTTTCTTAGATTTATACTTGGCCATAGGATGTACAGTATGTCCATGCTGGACATGGCCAGGGCTTTACAGATATATACGCCTGCTAAATTACTATTACCTGATTGTACAAATTTGATTTATCATGGTGAAAGGGTAGATAGGAATTTTGATGCTAACGCCGTCTGGAGGCGTATGTCAGATTATAATATTTTTGGGCGGGCAGGAACACACTCCTACTTACATATTCACAGAGCCGAGCTTCGTATAATTCATAGATTTCTGGCTAACTCGATTACACAGAGAGGTCACAACAAGGAGAAAATGACCTTACATGATTTATTTTACCTTAAGTGTATTCGAGACCCAAGAGGCTTTGTTAATATCCCATACTGTGTTTGTTTTTATTTGTCGAAGATAGTGGAAGGAATAAAGGAAGGGGGAATAATAGGAGGAGGTATTTTTGTTACTCTCATTGGAGAGTATTTGGGTGTAGATAGGGATCAAGGGGGTCCACTCTTGGTTTGTAGGGAACAGGATGATACTTTAGGATTGAAGGTCTATCAGGGTGCTAAGGTATTGAAGAGCAGATGCAATCAGGCGGTACCCTATGTTGGTCGTCATCCACAGGTAGAGAGAGGTTCAGATGAGGAAATGGAGGAAGCAGATGACATTAGGGATGTCATTAGGGAGGCTATGACTGATGTCTACCAGCGTATAGATGAGGTAGAAATTGTGACGACCCGGCAATTTTCGACCAAATTTAAACTTTATTCTTATATGATTCCGACACGATAAGCAAAGTCTGTAATGTTGAGTCTCAAAAACTTTGAACTGTTTTGTATATACAATTGACCTTCGACCATTCTCGACGATTCACGAACAACTATATATAAATAGATACATATACATTAATTTGAAAATATTATTATTTGAAATAATATAGGATTTTATTGTTGAAAATAATTATGAAAATTAATATGTGATGTAATGAAAACTATTATTATAAATATATAGATATATATTTATATATAAATATGTATATAAATATTACTTGTAAATATATAAATTATATTAAATTCAATGGTTTAAAGATATATAATATAGTTATTTAGTAGTTAAACTTGCTATTTAAAACTCTTTATATATAGAAAGAGAATATATTAAAAATAAATGATTTCGAGTCTAATTAGTAAACGTCAGTAGCACTCGGTTGACGATTTGTTAGTTTTAATATAGATATTGTACATGTCAATGAAGGATTGAAATAAAAGTTGAACTGTAAATTGATTACTAAGATTTTAGATTTGTCAAAAATATTTTTACTCTTTTAAGATTAAATATTAGTACTCCGTACATATAAATTGGTACAGAAAATAAATAATTATCGAACCTTTTTGATCAGGTTTCAAACAGGTAATGAGTGAAATAATTAAATATATTTAATCTAAAAGTTTGGGATTTTTAGTAACACTTTTATCCGTAACTGTTTAGCAATAGACACGATATAATTGGATGTAATACTCCAAATCTCCGGCTGCTAACTATTTAGCTTGTGACCCTCAACTACTGTACACTTTAAGACTTTTAAATTCATATAATATTTATATTTATATTTTTTATTATTATTATTATTATTAATTATTATTATTATTATTATTATTATTATTATTATTAATTATTATTAATATTAAAATTATATATATTATGTACAGATAGTGAGATGAAGAGTTAGATTTATTTACAACTTCATATATATGTAGTACACACATGTGCAGCCGATCACACAACACCTTAACAAATTCTTAATCGTGACAACCATCCCACAGCACCACCATGAACCACCGTCTGCCACCACTCCCTACCACTGCAAACAACCACCTCTAATTACTCTCTCTCTCTCTCTCTCTCTCTCTCTCCTAATCATGATTTCCATGGACACTACACATAAACCTACACAATCACCTCACCATACTACCGCCACCACTACTGCAAACCACCGGTCACCACCGGCACTTCCTAACACCACCGGCCACCGTTATTTATTTCTCTCTCTCTCTCTCCTCATCGTTAAACTATTAAAACGAAGATGATAAAAAAAACTGATAATGATGATGATCATGTTGGAACAGAGACGATGATGATGGTTTGATTATGATGTTGATATGATAAGATAATGATAATAATGATAGAAGATGACGAAGATGATGATAACGATGATGATGATGGTGACGGACGATGGTAATGGAAATGAATCGTGAAACTATGATGGTACACGATGATGGTATTACAACGATGAGGATTAAAGTCGATGATGGTGATGGCAAGGTTATGAAGATGATATGGTAACGATGACGATGAGGTGATGACGATGATGATCATGAAGTTATGGTGATGGCAAGGTTATGAAGATGATATGGTAACGATGACGATGAGGTGATGACGATGATGATCATGAAGTTATGGTGATGATGATACTGTATATTGTAGATGATGATGATGATGGTTGCATAATGATGATCACGATGGTATATTATTATTATTATTATTATTATTATTATTATTATTATTATTATTATTATTATTATTAATTATTATTATTATTATTATTATTATTATTATTATTATTATTATTATTATTATTATTATTATTATTATTATTATTATTATTATTATTATTATTATTATTATTATGTTTACTATGATTTTTTTACAGTTAATGTAATTAATATTATTATTATCATCATCATTATCATTAATATTAGCATTATCCTTAACAATATTAAAAGAATTACTAAAGAATTTTAATTACAATTATAAGTGATAAACCGCTTTTGACATATTAAATAAATAAAAGTACTAGTTAAAACAAGAAAGTAATTAATGGTTCCTTGGTTTAGTAGTGGGTTTGATGGACAGGAGGTCCTGGGTTCAAACCCAGGCAACCACAATGTATTTTTTTTATTTATCAGAAGAAGATGAACTGTGTTAAAAAGTTGGACTGGAAACCTGCTGTTGGGCCGAGTCCCTTTCCTCATGTTGGGCCGTATTAATTATGGGTGGGCTATGTTTATTCATTGGCCCAAGAAGCCATCATATGTGGTGTACGAAAGATATATATAAATGTTGTATTGTAATGACAGTAGAAATATAGGTTAAATAATTTAGGATACAAGTTAGCACAGAAAAGTACCATTAGAGGGATGGTTGGGTGTGTTTGGATGGAACGAGAGATCGCGGGTTCGAGCCCTGCTTGTGACATAATTGTTATCCTTTTTAAGGTAGTATTATTTACTATTGGTAACTATTATATTTATTACTATTATCATTATTATCATTATTATTATTACTATTATTATTATTATTATTATTATTATTATTATTAATAATATAAGTAAATAACATATAACATTTTTATTTATTAGTATTATCATTATAAGTAGTATAAGTATTTTCATTTTTATTAACAATATTATTATATTTTTTAGTAGTATTATTAATATATCAAATAGAGATTTTCTATATAAAAATATATTTATGACATACAACATAACTATATTAATAATTGGTAATAAATATTAATTATCTATTTAATGTATATAAAAATAAATATATCTAATTAACTTAATAATGAAACATATAAATTATTAAAATAACGATTAAATCACTAATAATATATAAATTCTTCGACTACTATTATAGTGTATTAATATATATACACAAATGATATAGGTTCGTGAATCCGAGGCCAACCCTGCATTGTTCAGTTGTTCAAAGTTGTTATATGTATTTTTACTACAAAATACAGTATGGTGAGTTTCATTTGATCCCTTTTACTCTTTACGTTTTTGGGCTGAGAATACATGCAAATGCTTTATTAACTGTTTTACAATATTTATATGTGTGAGTTTCGTTATTCCCTTTTTAAATGCTTTCGCAATATATTTTTCTGGGACTGAGAATACATGCACTGTTCTTTATAAATGTTTTACGAAATAGACACAAGTAATCGAAACTACATTATATGGTTGAATTATCGAAATCGAATATGCCCCGTTTTATTAAGTCTGGTAATCTAAGAATTAGGGAACAGACACCCTAATTGACGCGAACTCTAAAGATAGATCTATCGGGCCCAACAAGCCCCATCCAAAGTACCGGATGCTTTAGTACTTCGAAATTTATATCATGTCCGAAGGAGGATCCCGGAATGATGGGAATATTCTTATATGCATATTGTGAATGTCGGTTACCAGGTGTTCAATCCATATGAATGATAATTTTGTCTCTATGCATGGGACGTATGTTTATGAGAAATGGAAATATGAAATCTTGTGGTCTATTAAAATGATGGAAATGGTTATTTATGTTAAACTAATGAATTCACCAACCTTTTGGTTGACATTTGAAAGCATGTTTATTCTCAGGTACGAAAGAAATCTTCCGCTGTGCATTTGCTCATTTTAGAGATATGACTTGAAGTCATTTATGACATGTTTCAAAAGACGTTGCATTCGAGTCATTGAGTTCATCAAGATTATTATTAAGTCAATTATAGTTGGATATATTCTGAAATGGTATGCATGCCTTCAATGTTCGTTGTAAAGAAAGTTTGTCTTTTAAAATGGAATGCAATGTTTGTAAAATGTATCATATAGAGGTCAAATACCTCGCTATGTAATCAACTGTTGTGAATCGTTTATAATCGATATGGACTTCATCCGGATGGATTAGGACGGGTCTTTACAGTTGGTATCAGAGCGGTGGTCTTAGCGAACTAGGTCTGCATTAGTGTGTATAACTGATAAGTCGTTAGGATGCATTAGTGAGTCTGGACTTCGACCGTGTCTGCATGTCAAAAGTTTTGCTTATCATTTTTGTCGGAAATCGTCTGCTTATCATTCTTAGGGAATCACTTGCTTATTTAGTCTAGACACATTTTAATGCATCGACTGCATGAATATTGTATAGACGAAATTCATATCTTATCGTATCTGCTAATTTACATATTAGCGTATCTGTTATTGTTACCTTTGCCTGATAGCTTCCGTAGATTCCTCCGTAACTTATGGGATTTTAGTATTATATATGCATATGTAAATTATGTATTGCAGGGTACTAATCTACATCCTATAATCTATTTCTTATCGAAAATCCTTCATCTAATCGTACGAGATGAATCCCTCAACCATTTCGAGTTCCTTAGGTTCCGATAACTATTCTGATAGTTATTCCGATAGCTATTCAGACATAGAGTTTCACTCGAGCTCCGAAAGCAGTGTCACCAGAATGAATCAACCAATCAGTCATCCCCAATTCATCTGATGGGTTCGTAGTTGACTTAATTAATGGAAACGTGCATAAGGCAATCCCTTCCACCAACCGAATTCACCTCTTGACAATGAACCTGAAGCGTTTACCGGCGAACCTGTTCGAGACACCATTTTCAGTCTCATTTCCAGGGTGACTCGACAAGATTATATTCTATCCACAATTCTGAACCTTATTCATCCGCTCGTTCCGACCGACAATCATCCGGGAGTAACAACTCAATGAACTTCGCGCTCGAATAATCAATTCGGAGAATATGGTGCAAAATGTACCAGCTTCAGCAATATCACCGGCACCAACAGGACAATCAAATAACAGCACCAGTACCATCAACAATCCATGCTTCAATATCATCATCTGTACTTTGAGTATGATCTTCGTTCTACGTATCGTTCTACCTCATTTATCTTCGTTCGACATGGCGAATATGTAATCTCTAAAGTTTTAGATATTATTTATTCTAGTTCCAACCGAAAAGCAAATGAGTTTAATATCATATTAACTCATTAAATCCATGATTACATCTGAAGAAGATACATATGTATATATATTTTCATAAAGGTTGTAATTGAAAATTCTTTCGTACAAACTATTAATGGTGAAAATATTTTAACGGGTAGGTAATACCCGAATAATATTTAGATTTCACATTAATAGGTTACGCTATACATTCTTCGAATCTGATTCAATAGTCATTTACTATCTTACTTACAACCACCGATATACGTATCCGTTCACCGCAGAATAACCATTTTTATTCAATTTCATATTTGGATTTTGATCTATCAGAATCCAACAAGTGGCATAATGAAGAAATAATGGACACAATAAAAATTGATTAGAAACAAACTAATTAACAATATTAAATCTTATTAAGAAACCACGCTAACAAAATCCTAGCTAACTATTCCTAGCTAACTGTTAATTCCGTATTACATTTTATTTATCGCAATTTAATTATCGCAATTTATATTCTCGCAATTTTATTTATTGTCATTTAATTTCTGTTATTTACTTTACGCACTTTATTTATCGTCATTTAATTTATGTTATTTATTTTACGCACTTTAAATATCGGGACACGTATACAAGTTTTGACATATCATATCGACACATCTATATATATTATTTGGAATCACCATAGACACTCTATATGCAGTAATGAACGAGTTCTCTATACAACGTTGAGGTTGATTCTACAATAATACATATACTTTGAGTTGTGATCGAGTCTGAGACGTATACGGGTCACGACACGTATTAATTAATTCGAATATTATATATTAAACTATATATGAATTATTGGACTGTCAACTGTGGACTATCGACTGTGGAATAATAACATTGGACAATTAAAATGAATTAAAATATTGATTATAACATATGAAACTAAACAATTCTTCAAGTTTGCCACTTGATTTCATCTTAACCGCCATTTGTATCTTGACAATTCTAATCTGCGTTCAAACCTTTCATGATTCTTGAAAACACCTCAATTGAGAGGATGAATCAACCGCACTTCATCTACGGAAGGAAAGATTTATGCATATAGTTATGCACCTGAGAAATTCTCGGCAACTGAGTAAAAGTTTAACACGTAGCCGCGTCAGAACTTTTGGCATTTATTAGCAAAAATAACTTTGCGATCCTTTTTCAAAGTAGCCAATTTTGTCACAGCTCCAGCAAGTCAACCTCAACTTTTCATTCGAAGTAGCCTTACTATAATCCTGATATATACAATTACCCTTTTGATACCGGATAATTCTTTTATATTCCACCACATTACCAGCAAATGTACCAGTAACCTTGTCGCTCCTTAGTTTAAATCCCTCCGACAAATCACTATATTTATCTATTGAAGTCTCGTCATGTACTCGTCCGCATCTTGTAACGAGAACTGCCATAACAATTACCAGGAATCAACAATCAGTACTTTGAAAACTCACAGCATATCTACATCAACAATTATGTGTATGACATTTATCTCTTAGAATTATGATCTTTCATTCTGAAATTCTGAAAAGCACTCAGTCACAAATCAATACTCTGAATGTTGAAAAAGCTGAATGAAGTAGCAGAAACCATAGACAACCGTAAACGACCTTAATCATCGAAAGTTTGATGATAAAGAATAGTATGTTGGAAAAGCTCAGAAACGTTGGAACTGGAAAACGGATAGAGTTAACCATGAAAGAGACCAAGGACAAATACAAGGACCATACCCTATATTCAAAGAATTTAGATAATTCTGGATCCGTTGAAATCTTTAGAGAATATATTGCTCCGAAATCATGTTAAAATCTTGCGGAAAAATCTTTCTCCATCAACCATCGAACTTAGAAATTCCAAAATATCATCATCAATATTTTCAATAATTCTGAGGATATTTTCATAAATATTCTCGTCTGAAAATTATATACCTCTTCGTGCTTCCTGTGTATCATTATATTGGAAACATTCAATAGAAAATTAAGTACCGAAAAGCAGATTATGCGAAACCATGAAAGAAGCCGTGGACAAATCACAAAGAATAAGTTTGACTTCAAAGAATCTAAATGATTCAATGTCTACTGAAGTCTTTAGCGAATATTTTACTCATTACTCTAAACCCTTGCGGACAATAGTCTCCATCATCCTCTGATCTTAGATATTCAAAGATATTATCGTATCTTTCATTATAAATATCCTCGATATTTCTGAATATATTTTCATGACTAATCTTATCTGAAATCATTAATCTCTTCGTGCTATCAGTATTACATCATATAGAAACTGTTAGTTTCTATATTCTGTAAACTTTCGAGCTTAAAATATGAATGTTATTGAAGTAATGTTGGGAACTGATGCATGAGTTAGTATAATATAATGACATTTGATCAACGTGATTATATTACAGTAAGTCATGTTGAGTTTTTAATGAAACGTGATGATTCACAGACTCTAACATCATCATGTGCCATGTACATGACTCTTACATTCTATCTAGTCTCCAAACATATCGAGAACATATCTTCTTGATAAATCTATTTTTTCGGGATAGTCTGGTAATTTGACAAGTCAAATTGCTCTATTACCGTTTCTTTCTTAGGAAATTAACAATGTTCATTCTGAAACTTATATCTGCTAATTCTGGACCATTACAAGAGATGCCCAATTGCAAGAAGAAGAAATGAAGGGACAAAGCTCCGAAACAGAAATTGAAGTATAAATCGCAGCAAATAGGGGGAAGTATTAACTGGGGATGACAATGATTATAGAAAACAGAAGCAAGGACTTCGAAGTATAAGGGAAGATATAAAGCCCAATAACAACACATAAATTACAAACCGTGGATATTAATACGAATAGCAGTATAAAGACACGGTAGAATTAAGAATAGTATCACCCCAAGGTAATAGAAGAAGTAACCAGATTCTTCTAGTGGAAGATTAAAAAGAAGGATGATAGAAATGATAATTAAGAAAATACCAAGGAGTAGGACTGGATGAAGCATTTTCCCAATCTTTTAGAAGTAAGAATTAAGAACGAAAGAATAAGAATGATGAAAATAAGGGAACGGAAGAAGTTCATTTATAGTAGAGATACCAGACAAAGCAATCGATACAGATCATCACATTTAATTATATAGATCTTAATTTCCTTACTCGCCGAAGAATCAAATCTTATAGATTCGAAGATTATCTTTAAATCCCTTGAATTCCGGAATCCAACTTTGACAGCGTCAAAAGTTAAGATGAACCTTACTTTCTAAATTCAACAGTGACTACGTCAAAAGTTAAGGCAACCTTGACTTTCCTCATCTCACCCTTTTGTGTTAACTTCATTCGTGCTCTTCAAATAATCGAATTATTTTGTCTGTATTATTCAATAATGATAAAACTCTATTTATCAGCTCATATTCGTCAGGAAAACATTTTTATGGTTAACCATGAGCACCTCACTCAAATTTCGGTACGAAATTTCTTTAACGGGTAGGTACTGTGATGACCCGGCAATTTCCGACCAAATTTAAACTTTATTCTTATATGATTCCGACACAATAAGCAAAGTCTGTAATGTTGAGTCTCAAAAACTTTGAACTGTTTTGTATATACAATTGACCTTCGACCATTCTCGACGATTCACGAACAACTATATATAAATAGATACATATACATTAATTTGAAAATATTATTATTTGAAATAATATAGGATTATATTGTTGAAAATAATTATGAAAATTAATATGTGATGTAATGAAAACTATTATTATAAATATATAGATATATATTTATATATAAATATGTATATAAATATTACTTGTAAATATATAAATTATATTAAATTCAATGGTTTAAAGATATATAATATAGTTATTTAGTAGTTAAACTTGCTATTTAAAACTCTTTTTATATAGAAAGAGAATATATTAAAAATAAATGATTTTGAGTCTAATTAGTAAACGTCAGTAGCACTCGATTGACGATTTGTTAGTTTTAATATAGATATTGTACATGTCAATGAAGGATTGAAATAAAAGTTGAACTGTAAATTGATTACTAAGATTTTAGATTTGTCAAAAATATTTTTACTCTTTTAAGATTAAATATTAGTACTCCGTACATATAAATTGGTACAGAAAATAAATAATTATCGAACCTTTTTTATCAGGTTTCAAACAGGTAATGAGTGAAATAATTAAATATATTTAATCTAAAAGTTTGGAATTTTTAGTAACACTTTTATCCGTAACTGTTTAGCAATAGACACGATATAATTGGATGTAATACTCCAAATCTCCGGCTGCTAACTATTTAGCTTGTGACCCTCAACTACTGTACACTTTAAGACTTTTAAATTCATATAATATTTATATTTATTATTATTATTATTATTAATTATTATTAATATTAAAATTATATATATTATGTACAGATAGTGAGATGAAGAGTTAGATATATTTACAACTTCATATATATGTAGTACACACATGTGCAGCCGATCACACAACACCTTAATAACTTCTTAATCGTGACAACCATCCCACAGTGCCACCATGAACCACCGTCTGCCACCACTCCCTACCACCGCAAACAACCACCTCTAATTACTCTTTCTCTCTCTCCTAATCATGATTTCCATGGACACTACACATAAACCTACACCATCACCTCACCATACTACCACCACCACTACTGCAAACCACCGGTCACCACCGGCACTTCCTAACACCACCGGCCACCGTTCTTTATTTCTCTCTCTCTCTCCTCATCGTTAAACTATTAAAACGAAGATGATAAAAAAAAACTGATAATGATGATGATCATGTTGGAACAGAGACGATGATGATGGTTTGATTATGATGTTGATATGATAAGATAATGATAATAATGATAGAAGATGACGAAGATGATGATAACTATGATGATGATGGTGACGGACGATGGTAATGGAAATGAATCGTGAAACTAAGATGGTACACGATGATGGTATTACAACGATGAGGATTAAAGTCGATGATGGTGATGGTAAGGTTATGAAGATGATATGGTAACGATGACGATGAGGTGATGACGATGATGATCATGAAGTTATGGTGATGGCAAGGTTATGAAGATGATATGGTAACGATGACGATGAGGTGATGACGATGATGATCATGAAGTTATGGTGATGATGATACTGTATATTGTAGATGATGATGATAATGGTTGCATAATGATGATCACGATGGTATATATTTATTATTATTATTATTATTATTATTATTATTATTATTATTATTATTATTATTATTATTATTATTATTATTAATTATTATTATTATTATTATTATTATTATTATTATTATTATTATTATTATTATTATTATTATTATTATTATTATTATTATGTTTACTATGATTTTTTACAGTTAATGTAATTAATATTATTATTATCATCATCATTATCATTAATATTAGCATTATCCTTAACAATATTAAAAGAATTACTAAAGAATTTTAATTACAATTATAAGTGATAAACCGCTTTTGACATATTAAATAAATAAAAGTACTAGTTAAAACAAGAAAGTAATTAATGGTTCCTTGGTTTAGTAGTGGGTTTGATGGACACGAGGTCCTGGGTTCAAACCCAGGCAACCACAATGTATTTTTTTATTTATCAGAAGAAGATGAACTGTGTTAAAAAGTTGGACTGGAAACCTGCTGTTGGGCCGAGTCCCTTTCCTCGTGTTGTTCCGTATTAATTATGGGTGGGCTATGTTTATTCGATGGCCCAAGAAGCCATCATATGTGGTGTACGAAAGATATATATTAATGTTGTATTTTAATGACAGTAGAAATATAGGTTAAATAATTTAGGATACAAGTTAGCACAGAAAAGTACCATTAGAGGGATGGTTGGGTGTGTTTGGATGGAACGAGAGGTCGCGGGTTCGAGCCCTGCTTGTGACATAATTGTTATCCTCTTTAAGGTAGTATTGTTTACTATTGGTAATTATTATATTTATTACTATTATCATTATTATCATTATTATTATTACTATTATTATTATTATTATTAATATAAGTAAATAACATATAACATTTTTATTTATTAGTATTATCATTATAAGTAGTATAAGTATTTTCATTTTTATTAACAATATTATTATATTTTTTTAGTAGTATTATTAATATATCAAATAGAGATTTTCTATATAAAAATATATTTATGACATACAACATAACTATATTAATAATTGGTAATAAATATTAATTATCTATTTAATGTATATAAAAATAAATATATCTAATTAACTTAATAATGAAACATATAAATTATTAAAATAACGATTAAATCACTAATAATATATAAATTCTTCGACTACTATTATAGTGTATTAATATATATACACAAATGATATAGGTTCGTGAATCCGAGGCCAACCCTGCATTGTTCAGTTGTTCAAAGTTGTTATATGTATTTTTACTACAAAATACAGTATGGTGAGTTTCATTTGATCCCTTTTACTCTTTAGGTTTTTGGGCTGAGAATACATGCAAATGCTTTATTAACTGTTTTACAATATTTATATGTGTGAGTTTCGTTATTCCCTTTTTAAATGCTTTCGCTATATATTTTTTTGGGACTGAGAATACATGCGCTGTTTTTTATAAATGTTTTGCGAAATAGACACAAGTAATCGAAACTACATTATATGGTTGAATTATCGAAATCGAATATGCCCCTTTTTATTAAGTCTGGTAATCTAAGAATTAGGGAACAGACACCCTAATTGACGCGAACTCTAAAGATAGATCTATCGGGCCCAACAAGCCCCATCCAAAGTACCGGATGCTTTAGTACTTCGAAATTTATATCATGTCCGAAGGAGGATCCCGGAATGATGGGGATATTCTTATATGCATATTGTGAATGTCGGTTACCAGGTGTTCAATCCATATGAATGATAATTTTGTCTCTATGCATGGGACGTATGTTTATGAGAAATGGAAATATGAAATCTTGTGGTCTATTAAAATGATGGAAATGGTTATTTATGTTAAACTAATGAATTCACCAACCTTTTGGTTGACATTTGAAAGCATGTTTATTCTCAAGTACGAAAGAAATCTTCCACTGTGCATTTGCTCATTTTAGAGATATTACTTGAAGTCATTTATGACATGTTTCAAAAGACGTTGCATTCGAGTCATTGAGTTCATCAAGATTATTATTAAGTCAATTATAGTTGGATATATTCTGAAATGGTATGCATGCCTTCAATGTTCGTTGTAAAGAAAGTTTGTCTTTTAAAATGAAATGCAATGTTTGTAAAATGTATCATATAGAGGTCAAATACCTCGCGATGTAATCAACTGTTGTGAATCGTTTATAATCGATATGGACTTCGTCCGGATGTATTAGGACGGGTCTTTATAGAAATGACAAACCAGGATAGACATAATCGATACGAGCAGTGACAAGCCCGGAATGAGTACGAGCATTCTAGGCAACGACAGCATGATAGATGGGACTATCATCAGCGTCAGATCATGAGCCGACTATCACCACAGGATCACTACGTACTGACCCGACCTGCTTACTATCCTCTACACCAGCCCGATATGAGAGCACCATTTACTCTCTACGACCCTAACCAGGCCTATCAGTACACCCATCACCAACCATGGAACCCGACCGATGACATGAACTGGAACCCCTATCCAGATTGATATAGTTCTGTTGGTGATTTTTATGATTTTTATCTTTTTATTATTTCTATTTATTTATGTTTAAACATATTATATTTTGATACTTTTATGTAAGTTTAATATTTTTATTATGTTGTACTAATATTTCAAATTACCATGCATGTTATTATTTGTATGTATGTATATTGTCAATTGTACACAACAGGGTAAAACAGCGCATTTTCAAAGACTGGCATTAAGTTCAGCAAAAGCTACTAATTTTGACGACAAAACGAAAAACAAATGTGATGTAACAACAAGACAGAATGAACAAATGATGTGCACCATTTATCATTCAACAAACAAACGCCAATATGTTTGGAAACTTTGGTAAAACTTAATCATTCTTCTACGCTAATCACCCTCAATAATATAAATTGTTATTGATTTCTTGCAAATGAGGGCATTGCAAGATCTTAAGTGTGGGAAGGGTTAAATTATTTCAGATTTTTAAAATTTTTTGACTTAAACACTTGGTTACCATTAAAAATACTAGTAACGAAGTAGTTGTATTAGAATCTAGTGCTCTCTAATAATAAAGAACAGCCCAAGTCTTATATACTGACTACCCAATTCTAGTAAAATTTTTCATAATTCAAATAAATGAATTCAAAATTATGTTTATACATATTTATGAACGGTAAAACTAGGTGTTCACACCGAAATTATTGTTATCTCGGAAAGGACATAAATTGAGAAACAAACTTAAATGTTAGAATTCATTTAAAATGGAATAGAGGACAATAAAAAAAGCAAAGAAAGAAAAATAAAAGCCAAGTGTGGGAAAAATTTACCAAGTTATTTAAAACATATATCACATATTTTTATACAAATATCTGAAGATACTTTTGTTTTGGACAATTTTATCAGTTTTACCCAATTTCTTATAATATATTTGAAAGAAAAGATGGATCTACACGATGAATCAATTCCATCATTAAAAGGAAGTAAAGTCTTCCAAAAAAGACACGCGCTTCTTAATTTAGGTCAGGAAGTTGTCGTCCAGACCAGTTGTAGAGTCTACGAAAAACCTTGAAAAGTTTTCTCGAAAATCAGCTGGAAATCCACGGACCTCAGCATCAAACAGGGTCGCCAAGTGGTCAGACTTATCCTAACCATGAGAGGATCTGTCTAGTAAAATGGGGAGGGCGCCGTGCAAATTAGCTTGATGAGACTAATGAATCAGACCTCCAGAAAGGATAATCTCCTTAAAGATCAAAAATAAGCTTTTAAGACTGATATTACTCAATCCTTGAGATTGACTTTTAAAGATTGAGAATTATAAACTCATGGAATTCGATGATATCTAAACTCGAGCTTGAACGAGAAAATATTTTGATTAAAATTACAAACCGATTTGTTTTCTGAAAACCCATTTTTAATGCGTTCATTACCATTGAACGTAAAATCCTAGGAATTCACCTGGAATTCATTAGGTCACCTGAACCAAATCGGGTGTCAATCGTAAGAACGGTGGTTACATAGCATGGTCGAAGACAGGACCTTGTGCCAGACCGAAAAATTATAGGGTGAGCTTTACTATTGCTCCTACAAAGGATAGTAATTGCATCCGACACGATATAGACCATAATTAAAAGCATGTCACGGGACATTTCCGTAACAGTTGCTTGTTCAACGCTTTCCTTTACAACCGGACGGTAGTTTACCAAAAGGTAATATACGGAGCAAGTATACTTGACGTGTTGCTTTCCCAATACAAGGTTAGCAAGTGGGTGACACAAAACCATAAGTTTTGAGCCAAAATTTTCAAATCTGAAACCCACAAAACCCACAAAAACAATTTTACAAACACCGGTGAAGGGTTATTCCGGAAAACTTATCTAGGGTAAAAGTTAGATTTAATTTTCAAAAGATTAAATGTTTTCATAAAGATCCAATTTTCTAAAGGATTGAAATTTTTATAGTCATGTGGGACTGTAAACCATATCGTTACTACCATTGTTCATACCGCCGTATAGAAATCACTGATGTTCAAAGTGTGAAGAATAAAGAAGTGATTCTAGTATTTTTATTTCAAGACTATATTGCTTGAGGACAAGCAATGCTCAAGTGTGGGAATATTTGATAATGCTAAAAACGAACATATATTTCATAGCACTATCCCTCAAGAAAGACAAGCTTTTAGTTACAGTTGTTCTATTTACAAGTGATATTCGTTTGTATAATAAAAAGTGAAGACAAAAGACAGATTCGACGAATTGAAGACACAAACGACCAAAAAGCTCAAAACTACAAAGTACAATCAAAGTGGTTCAAATTATTGATGAGAAACATCTCAAAATTAGAAGAGTACAAGCCGCAAAACGCAAAATACAAGATATTAAATTGTACGAAAGGACGTTCGAAAATCCGGAACAGGGACCAGAGTCAACTCTCAACGCTCGACAAAACGGACTAAAAATTACAAGTCAACTATGCACATGAATATAATATAATATATAATTAATTCTTAAAATTATATATATATTATATTATTATATCAAACCATCGGCAAGAAGAAAACAACCAAAGTTGAGCTGTCCCAGGGGGCCATGCGATCGCATGGCCTGGCGGTTAGAAACCCATGCGATCGCATGGTGAACAGAATCAAGTGACATCCTATAAATTTCGCAGTTTTTGATCAAATGTTTACACCTTTTTCTTATCTCTCTATCTCAAACGTATATATATATATATATATATATATATATATATATATATATATATATATATATATATATATATATATATATATTAATTTTAATTTTAATTTTAATAATAAAGGTATGTTAGCGAATGTTGTAAGGGTGTAAGTCGAAATTATGTCCGTGTAACGCTACACTATTATTAATCATTGTAAGTTATGTTCAACCTTTTTAAATTAATGTCTCGTAGCTAAGTTATTATTATGCTTATTTAAGCCGAAGTAATCATGATGTTGGGCTAAAATATTAAGACGGGATAATTGGGCTTTGTGCCATAATTGGGGTTTAGACAAAAGAACGACACTTGTGGAAATTAGACTATGGGCTATTAATGGGCTTTATATTTGTTTAATTAAATGATAGTTTGTTAATTTAATATAAAGATTTACAATTGGACGTACCTATAAATAACCATATACACTCGATCGGACACGATGGGCGAGATATTTATAAGTACTAATAATCGTTCATTTAACCGGACACGGGAATGAATTAATAGTCAATGGACTTATTAAAACAGGGGTGAATTATATACAAGGAAAATTGGTATAATTATAGTTTAAGTCCCCAATTAGTTGGAATATTTGACTTCGGATATAAGGATAATTTGACGAGGACACTCGCACTTTATATTTATGACTGATGGACTGTTATGGATAAAAACTAGATGGATATATTGAATAATCCAGGACAAAGGACAATTAACCCATGGGAATAAACTAAAATCAATACGTCAAACATCATGATTACGGAAGTTTAAATGAGCATAATTCCTTTATTTCATATTTAATTGCACTTTTAATTATCGCATTTTATTTACTGTCATTTTATTTAATTGCACTTTTAATTATCGTACTTTTTAATTATCGCAATTTTATTTTATCGCATTTTTATTTATCGCAATTTCATTATCGTTATTTACTTTACGCTTAAAATTAAGTTATATTTATTTTTAATATTTTACATTAGGTTTTAACTGCGACTTAAGTTTTAAAATCGACAAACCGGTCATTAAACGGTAAAAACCCCCTTTTATAATAATAATACTACTTATATAATTATTTACAAATATAGTTTTAAAAAATATAGCGTTAAACTTGGCGAGTTCCCTGTGGACGAACCGGACTTACTAAAAACTACACTACTGTACGATTAGGTACACTGCCTATAAGTGTTATAGCAAGGTTTAGGTATATCCATTCTATAAATAAATAAATATCTCGTGTAAAATTGTATCGTATTTAATAGTATTTCCTTGTAAAAATACAACTATTTTGTATACACCTCGTATAACATCAGAGTGTTCGGCCATCTTGAAAAAGCAAAATGTACCTTCAAAATTGGGAGATCCAGGTAGTTTTATCATACCATGTATGATGGGTGATTCGGTAGTATACGATGCACTAGCCGACCTAGGTGCAAGTGTTAACCTAATGCATTACTCGTTATATTTGAAACTTGACTTAGGAGACTTGAAACCTACCCGGATGGGTATTCGATTAGCAAATCAATCATTTGATACTCCCATAGGTATAGCCGAGGATATTCTTGTAAAAGTTGGCTCACTTATCTTTCCCGTCGACTTTGCTATTCTAGAAATGCAAGAGGACACAAAAGTTCCTATCATTTTAGGACGTCCTTTCCTTAACACCGCAGATGCTATCATTAATGTCCAAAAAGAATAATTAAGTCTAGGTGTGGGAAACGAGAGAATAATTTATCATATTGACAAAGCCATGAAAAGACCCACTTCCACCGATGACTCTTGTTTTCAAATTGATGTTATAAATCTATGTGTTGAGGATGAATTGCAGGAGCTACTTGAAATTGATACCTCAGGGTTTGCCCCGGTAAGTGAAAGTGAACATTTCAATATTGATGAGGATTTTGATGAGTTGATGAAGGTGGTCACGGATGATGAGACCATAGAAGAAGAAATTCCCAAGGAAGAGGAATCATTTGAAGATAGATTTCGAATAAAGAATTCCTTGGAAGAACCACCCATACTAGAGCTTAAGGAGCTACCAAAACACTTGGAGTATGCTTATCTCGAAGGTACATCTCAATTACCGGTAATTATTGCTTTACATCTTTCCGGTAACGAGAAGGATAGGTCAATCTCTGTTTTGAAAACCCATAAAAAGGCTATATCCTGGAAAACGACCGACATTCCAGGGATAAACCCGTCTTATTGTACACATAAAATTCTCCTTGAGAATGACTTCAAACCAGTAGTACAAAGACAATGTAGGCTAAATCCCAACATGAAAGAGGTTGTTAAAAAGGAGGTAGTCAAGCTTCTTGACGCCGGGTTAATCTACCCCATCTCATATAGTCCTTGGGTTAGTCCAGTACAAGT
Organism: Rutidosis leptorrhynchoides; assembly: GCF_046630445.1. Classification (NCBI taxonomy): domain Eukaryota; kingdom Viridiplantae; phylum Streptophyta; class Magnoliopsida; order Asterales; family Asteraceae; genus Rutidosis; species Rutidosis leptorrhynchoides. The sequence continues at coordinate 283,252,609 of NC_092341.1, read as the reverse complement.
AGTACCCAAAAAGGGGGGTACAACCGTTATTGTAAATGAAAAGGACGAACTCGTTCCAACTAGAACGGTTACCGGCTGGAGAGTTTGTATTGATTACAGACATCACAATGATGCCACTAGAAAGGATCATTTCCCGTTGCCTTTTATTGATCAAATGATTGAACGATTAGCGGGGAAAGAATACTATTGGTTTCTAGATGGTTTCTCCAGTTACTTCTAAATTCCAATTGATCCCAACGACCAAGAAAAGACCACATTCACTTGTCCTTTCGGGACCTTTGCCTATCGCCACATGCCATTTGGTTTATGCAATGCACCCGGAACCTTTCAAAGGTGCATGATGGTAATTTTTGTTGATATGGTAGAGGATTGTATGGAAGTCTTCATGGATGACTTTTCCGTGTTTGGAGATTCCTTTGAATCGTGTCTTTTTAACCTTGAACGTATGCTTATCCAATGTGAAAAAGCAAACTTGGTCCTAATTTAGGAAAAATGCCACTTCATGGTGAAGGAGGGCATTGTACTTGGTCACAAGATATCTCATGCGGGAATAGAGGTAGATAAAGCTAAATTGAAGTTAACTCTAAGCTACCTATACCGACAAATGTTAAGGCCATTAGAAGCTTTCTTGGTCACGCGGGATTCTACAGACGATTTATCAAAGATTTTTCTAAAATCGCACGCCCAATAACCAAACTTCTTGAAAAGGATGCTCCATTTGACTTTGATTCTAATTGCGAGAATGCATTCTCCATTCTAAAGTCAAAACTCACACAAGCTCCCATTATCGTATCTCCGGATTGGAGTATGCCTTTTGAGTTAATGTGTGACGCGAGCGACTATGCCTTAGGTGCTGTTTTAGGACAACGTCCCGATAATCATTTTCACCCAATTTATTATGCGAGCAAAACTCTAACGGGAGCTCAAATTAATTATACCACCACGGAAAAGGAGCTCCTGGCGGTTGTTTATGCTTTTGATAAATTTCGGTCATATTTGATGTTGTCCAAAACCATTATTTACACGGACCATTCAGCCCTTAGGTACTTATTCTCGAAACTAGATGCAAAGCATCGTCTCATACGTTGGGTTCTTTTACTTCAAGAGTTTGACATTGAGATACGTGATAAGAAAGGAGCCGAGAATCTAGCCGCCGACCATTTATCCCGACTTGAAAACCCCGAATTAGAAAAACTCGATGATACAATCATCAAGGACACATTTCCCGATGAATCTCTAATGAGGGTTGACAAGGAATCTGAAATCCCATGGTTTGCCCATTTTGCAAACTATCTTGCTTCAGGCATTCTTCAAAAAGGACTTTCTTATCAACAAAAGAAGAAATTCTTTGCGGATTTGAAGTCCTATTTCTGGGAACACCCCGACCTATTTCGTGTTAGTGCGGATCAAATGATTTGCCGTTGTGTGTACGGAAAAGATGCTCAAAAAATTCTTGAGCATTGTCATCAAGGGCCCACCGGCGGTCATTTCGGACCAAACCACACCGCAAGAAAAATCCTTGACTCGGGCTTTTATTGGCCCACGATCTTTAAAGATGCCCATAATTTCGTTCGGACTTGTAATGCATGCCAACGAATGGGTAACATCACAAAAAAAGATGAGATGCCTCAAACCGGCATCCAAGTTTGTGAAATCTTTGATATTTGGGGAATCGATTTCATGGGACCATTTCCAAGTTCCCATAAGTGCAAGTACATCCTGGTAGCCGTTGACTATGTATCTAAGTGGGCTGAAGCGAAAGCTTTACCTACAAATGATGCTAGGGTGGTGGTGAACTTCTTGAAAAATCTCTTCTCGCGCTTTGGAATCCCAAAGGCGCTCATATCCGATCGAGGAACACATTTTGCCAACAACCTTCTTGAAAAGGTGTTGAAGAAGTATGGCGTAACCCATCGTTTCTCTACTCCGTACCACCCGCAAACGAGTGGTCAAGTGGAGAACACAAATCATGCCTTGAAACGCATACTTGAGAAGACGGTTGATAACAACCCTAAGATTTGGCAACGCAAGTTAGATGATGCATTATGGGGCTTTAGGACTGCTTTTAAAACACCAATCGGTACCACACCATTTAGACTTATGTATGGTAAAGCGTGCCATCTTCCGGTTGAAGTGGAACATAGAGCATACTGGGCATTGAAGCTTTGTAATTTAGACATGGAAAAGGCTGGTGAAAACCGATTCATGCAAATGCATGAATTGGAAGAGTTGAGGTTAGAAGTGTACGAGAATTCGAGCTCGTATAAGGAGAAAACGAAAAGGTGGCATGATGCCCGATTGAAAGAAGTGAAGGAGTTTAAAACTATAAGGTTTTGGTTTTTAACTCACGGTTTAAATTTTCTCCCGAAAAGTTGAAGTCCCGATGGACGGGACCTTATTTGGTGAAACAAGCATTCCATCAGGATATGTTGAGTTATTTGGAAATGAAAATACTTTTAAAGTGAATGGTCATCGATTAAAACTCTATTTTGATGGAGTTGATACCACGGTTCAAAATGACATCACTTTCTCCCCCAACGCTAATTAGCTTGGGAAGGAGTCGCGTGAACGACTCGCTAATAAACTTCACAAAATTGTACATAGTTCCTTTCGTGTGTTCGTTTCTTAGGATTGATTGTTTTGAGTGATTTTTCGAGCTTTAGTACGAACCAAGTTGTTTAGGGACCTTCCGCAATGTTTAAAACGCAAAAAAAAAAAAAAACATCAAAAACTGGTGAAACAGAGTGAGATGCACCGCATCTATCCTGGATGCGCCGCATCTGAATACAAGAAAAATCTCGACAGTTTTTGATGCACCGAGAATTGGTCATGCGCAGCATTTGGGCCATCAGTGTGACGACCCGAGAATTTTCGACCAAATTTAAACTTTAATCTTTATATGTTTCCGACACGATAAGCAAAATCTATAATATTGAGTCTCGAAAACTTTGGAACTATGTTCATGTGTTTAACTACCCTTCGACTATTCCTCGACGATTCACGAACAATTAATTGTAAATAGATATGTGTGTATGTATATATAAATAATAATTCGAAATATAATTTGAAGTATTATATGTTGTTATTAAAAATTAATAAGATAAAAATAGGATATTATAATGATTATTATTTAAAATATATCTATATATATAAATAAAGTATATTAAAAATAAATATTAAATGATTGTAATACTCGTTAGATGTTTCGATTATTAATTAGAGAAACTTAATTCGAACTTATGTGGTTTTAAAATAAACGGTGATCCGAAAATGAGTTCTATAAATTTTAGGCTTACTAAAAATGTATTTAGGATCTAGTTATTAAATTTTAACACTCTTTATATTTTACCCAAAAATTTAGAGGGACAGTTGATGTAATTTTTATATAATAAGTTAATGATCGAATTTTATACTATAATGACTAAAATAAATAAAGATAATTATTATAAAAATATGAAATTTTTCTGAAGACTTTTTATTCGCCACTGAGTGAACAACGGGGCACGATATACACAGTCCGCGAAAACTGTCGGTAGAAAGATTACAAAATTTGAGGCTGCTTTCTTCTTTGTATGTTCACACGATTACATATTTATATTATAATTATTAAATTATTAATATTGTACATATTTCTGTTCTAAATTGATTGATAATATGATTTAGTGTTCCTTTGCACTGTTATTGATTGCTTGTTGATTGATTCACAAACTCAATATTTATAAATTTATTATATTATATATGCCTACATGACATGAGTGTTGAAACTTACCAACTCATATCATCACTTTTTTTATTTCTTTGTTTCTTTCCTTTTCTTTTCTTTAAAACTCCACTGAACCTTTCATATACATACATATATATATATATATATATATATATATATATATATATATATATATATATATATATATATATATATATATATATATATATATATATATATATATATATATATATATGCATGTTGACTTATGACCATTCAAGTTCAATATTTAAAACCCATCGACCATGGAAACGATCATTATTATGCTTTTGTTTTGGTTACAATCTAAACGAGCCAACCACTCGAGAGATGCAGTTATCCGAAGACACCATTGTTTGTGCCTCTTTCTCATTATAAATCACAACACCAAAGCATCACCACCACCTTTAACCCGTGACAACCACCATCACCATGGTTCTTTTCAATCAAGAACGACCACCTTAATTTTTCCCCTATTGTCATCATCATTAGCTTGTGCACAACATCACCACCATGTTGACCACCGTGAACAACCAAAAACCGCCACCTTAGAACAATCAACCACCATTTACAACTTACTACTACGTGCTGCTATATTTCTATTTTCTACTAAAAACCAAACCATGATGCTACTGTTACCATTCCCTTATTGCTCCTATTCGAACCAAGATCAGATTCAACCATTATCAAACACCCACTACTATTCATCATCATCTTCGTAAACCACCACTTTACTGCTAAACCACTACTCTTGATCATTATTGCTGCCGTCGCTATTTTCTGTCCATAACCACTCAAAACACCACCTTGTAAACAGAGTAACTGCTACTGCTATTGCACAATTTTTTTCCTGTTGCTACAGTACCATTTTCCCTCTCTTTTACTATTTAAAAACGACCAAACCAGACTGCTTGTTGCTCGTTTATTTCGGTTACTATGGTAACGATTTGAATGATGAGGATGATTTTAATGATGATACGTTACAACGAAGTGTGATGATGATGAACAATAGAAGAGTTGATGAATCATATGATGATGAGTAAAATGTTACATGAAATCATAAAGATAATAACCTGGTATTGTTTTTCCTGATTCCACTCCATTACCGATAGAAACATAACAGATCACCATTTTCACCAAAACCCACTTATGTTCATCGAAAACCTCCTACAACCTGCAAATTTGTTTTCTTTTTTCTTTCTACTGTATCTCGATCATTTTCTCTTCTGTTACAGCGGGATTACTACCACTCCTGTCCGGCCAGGAAAAGAAACCGAACCCAACATTTTTTTTTGTGATCTTTTCCGTTTAGTGTAACATACGATCCCTGTAAACGTGTTGAACCACTTAAATCTCATAACAGATTAAAAATTGGTCGGGCCATTTAATTAATGGACTAAAGATATGTTTGGGCTGCAACGTTTGATGGGCTTTTGAAATGGGTTGAGATAAATGATGTTGAAGTGATTAATAGGAAAGATGAAATCGATAAACCACGGTTTATATACTTTAAGATAGAAGTTAATTCAGAAAAACAGCACAGATCGATTGGTTAAGGGGTGTTCGTGATTAGTGGGAGGTCGCGGGTTCGAGTCTCGTTGTGGGCAATTCTTTTTACACAAAGCTTTAAAGGGTATAAATCCTTTATTTTTATTTATTTTTATTTTTTTCTTCTATTATTATGCTTATTATTATTATTATTATTATTATTATTATTATTATTATTATTATTATTATTATTATTATTATTATTATTATTATTATTGGTAAATATTAGTAACCGTACCATTTTTTAGTACTATTATTATTATTATTATTAATATGTTTAGGATTATTATTATTGTTATTATAAAACAATACAAGATATTATTACTCTCCCTAATATTAGTATAAATATCATCTTCATAATTGTTAGTTGATGTTATGCGAGGTGTATTTAAAATAGTTTATATTTTACTAGGAAAAACTATTAAATACGATACAATTTTACACAAGATATTTATTTATTTATAGAATGGATATACTTAAACCTTGCTACAACACTTATAGGCAGTGTACCTAATCGTACAGTAGTGTAGTTTTTAGTAAGTCCGGTTCGTTCCACAGGGAAATCTTTAAACAAAGCTCAACGCTATATTAATTTACTTTTATAAAAATATAAACATATATATAAGTAATATTATTATTATAAAGGGGGGTTTTTACCGTTTAATGACCGGTTTGTCGATTTTAAGACTTTAGTCGCAGTTAAAACCTAATGTAAAATATAAAATAAATACAAGACTTAAATTAAAGCGTAAAGTAAATAACGATAATGAAATTGCGAATAATAAAAGTGCGATAAAATAAAATTGCGATAATTAAAAAGTACGATAATTAAAAGTGCGATTAAATAACAATAAATAAAAGTGCGATAATTAGAAGTGCAATTAAATATAAAATAAAGGAAATTAAATATGAAATAAAAGAATTATGCTTATTTAAACTTTCGTAATCATGATGTTCGACGTGTTGATTTTAGTTTTATGCCCATGGGTTAATTGTCCTTTGTCCTGGATTATTTAATATGTCCGTCTGGTTTTTGTCCATAACAGTCCATCAGTCATAAATATAAAGTGCAAGTGTCCTCGTCAAATTATTCTTATACCCGAAGTTAAATATTCCAACTAATTGGGGATTCGAATTGTAACAAGGTTTTAATACTTTGTTTAATGAATACACCAGGTTATCGACTGCGTGTAAACCAAGGTTTTACTACTTTGTTAACAATTACACCAATTACCCTTGAATGTAATTTCACCCCTGTTTTAATTATTCTAGTGGCTATTAATCCATTCCCGTGTCCGGTTAAATGAACGATTATTCGTACATATAAATACCCCGCCCATCGTGTCCGATTGAGTGTATATGGTAATTTATAGGGACGCCCAATTGTAAATCTTTATATTAACATTAACAAACTTTCATTTAGTTAAACAAATATAAAGCCCATTAATAGCCCATAGTCTAATTTCCACAAGTGTCGTTCTTTTGTCCAAACCCCAATTATGGTACAAAGCCCAATTACCCAATTTTAGTAATTAGCCCAACATCATGATTACTTCGTTTTAAATAAGCATAATAATAACTTAGCTACGAGACATTAATATAAAAAGGTTGAACATAACTTACAATGATTAAAAATAGCGTAGCGTTACACGGACAGAATTTCGACTTACACCCTTACAACATTCGCTAACATACCCTTATTATTAGAATTATAATTAAAATTAAAATATAAATTATATATATATATATATAAATTTTACGTATGATAAGAGAAGAAAAAGATGATGATATTTTGATCAGAATTCGGTTTGCTTTATAGGGATTTTTGATTTTTGGGGCTCCGCGACTCGCGGTGAATTTTGCCTTCAAACTCCGCGAGTCGCGGAGTTTGAAATTCCAGCTCACATCTTGGAGTCTTTCTCTGCCGACGGTTTTTATTATATATATAATATATATATAATTAATATAATTAATTATATATTATATTATATTTATATACATAGTTAACTTGTAATTTTTAGTCCGTTGCGTCGAGCGTTAAGAGTTGACTCTGGTCCCGGTTCCGGATTTTCGAACGTCCTTGCGTACAATTTTATATTTTGTACTTTGCGTTTTGAATCTCGTACTCTTGTAATTTCGAGATGTTTCTTATCAATAATTGGAACCTCTTTGATTGTCTTTTGTACTTTTGAGCTTTTTGGTCGTTTGCGTCTTCAATTCGTCGAATCTGTCTTTTGTCTTCACCTTTTATTATTTAAAAGAATATCACTTGTAAATAGAACAATTGCAACTAAAATCTTGTCTTTCTTGGGGGATTTTGCTATGAAATATATGTTCCTTTTTAGCCTTATCAATATCCCCACACTTGAGCGTTGCTTGTCCTCAAGCAATACAGTCTTGAAATAATATAATACATCACACGAATCACTTCTTTATTCTTCACACTTTGTATATCAGTGATTTTGATAGAGCGGTATAAACAATGATATTAACAATAGAACCATGGTTAAAGGTGGGTGTGTCATCCACAGTTGCCTTGGGTTTAGGTCAACGACACTTGCAATCAAATAGCCGATTTACTTTCGGTTTCCAAAGCAAAGTGCACATTTGAAAGGCGGTTTACAGTCCCACATGACTATAAAAATGTAGATCCTTTAGGAAATTGGATCTTTATGAAAACATTTGATTTTTTGAAAATTCAATCTAGCTTTTACCCTAGATAAGTTTTCTGATTTGATCCACCATTGGTGTTGCAAAATATATTTGTGGATCAATATTTTGGCTAAAAACATTTAGGTTCGTGTAATCCACTGCTATCCCGGTATCGGAAAGCACACATCCAGTTTACTTGTTCCGTATATTACCTTTCGGTAAACTACCGTCCGGTTGTAAAGGAAAGCGTTGAACAAGCAACTGTTAAGGCAATGTCCCGTGACATGCTTTTGATTATGGTCTATAACGTGTCGGACGCAATTACTATCCTTGGTAGGAGCAATAGTAAAGCTCACCCTTATAATTTTTCGGTATGGCACAAGGTCCTGTCTTTGACCATGCTATGCAACCACCGTTCTTACGGTTGACACCCGATTTAGTTCAGGTGACCTAATGAATTCCAGGTGAATTCCTAGGATTTTACGTTCAATGGTAATGAACGCATTGTAAATAGGGTTTTCAGAAAACAAATCGGTTTATAATTTTGATCAAAATATTTTCTCGTTTAAGCTCGAGTTTAGATATCATCGAATTCCATGAGTTTGTAATTCTCAATCTTTAAGGTCAATCTCTAGGATTGAGTAATATCAGTCTTAAAAGCTGATTTTTAATCTTTAAGGAGATTATCCTTTCTGGGGATCTGATTCATTAGTCTTATCCAGCTAATTTGCATGGTGCCCCCCCCATTGTACGAGATAAATCCTTCTCATGGTTAGGATAAATCCGACCACTTGGCGACCCTGTTTAATGCTGAGGTCCGTGGATTTCCTGCTGATTTTAGTGATGACTTTTCTAGATTTTTCGTCAACCTACAACTGGTCTGGACGACAACTTCATGACCTAAATCAAGAAGCGCGTGTCTTTTTCGGAAGACTTTACTTCCTTTTAATGATGGAATTGATTCATCGTGTAGATTCATCTTTTCTTTTCTTTCATCGGGTAAAACAGTTTAGTTTAGTCCAAAGCAAAAGTATTTTCAGTTATTTGTTACAGATATATGTGACATATGTTTAAGATAACTTGGTAAATTTTCCCACACTTGGCTTTTATTTTCCTTTTTATCGTCTTCTATTCCATTTTAAATGAATTTTAACATTTTGGTTTGTTTCTCAATTTATGTCCTTTCCGAGGTAACAATAATTTCGGTGTTAAAACCTAGTTTTATCGTTCATAAATATGTATAAACATGATTTTGAGTTCATTTAATTGAAAATTTTGAAAAATTTTACTAGAATTGGGTAGTCAGTATATAAGACTAGGGCTGTTCTTTTTTATCAGAGAGCACTAGATTCTAATACAACTACTGCTTTACTAGTATTTTTAATGGTAACCAAGTGTTTAAGATAAAAATTTTAAAATCCGAAAGAATTTAACCCCTTCCCACACTTAAGATCTTGCAATGCCCTCATTTGCAAGAAATCAGTAACAATTTAAATTATTGAGGGTGATTTGTGTGAAAATGATTAAATTTTTACCAAAGTTTCCAAATATATTGGCGTTTGTTTGCTGAATGATAAATGGTGCACATCATTTGTTCATTCCGTCTTGTTGTTATTTCGCATATATTTTGCATCTTGTCGTCAAAATTAGTTGCTTTTGCTGCACTTAATGCCAGTCTTTGAAAATGCGTTGTTTTACCCTGTTGTGTACATAAGATAAACTGCAAACATATATACATATTTTTTTTTTTTTTTTGAAGTTTGGTATATTACCCCACATTCAAAAAATTATTAAAATCTAAGAATAAAAGTTAGATAATTATAAAAATGATTACAATATTAACAAAAGTATTAAACGTATCAATAATTACAAATTACAAAATAAAAAATAAAAATAATAAGTAAACTAAGGATGATATTGGTACCAATAGGGGTTCCAGGCATAACCATAAGTGCTATAGAATGCTTCGGCAGGGTCATACGTAGGATATGGTGGCTGCATCTCTATAGACCAAGGAGGGAAGATGGGTTTCGGTGTAGGAATATAGTTTCTACCTATATGTTGGCAATGAGCTATGATCTGGTTCTGATGAACTTGCCAATCTTCAAATGCTCTCTGTCTAGCATTTTCGTATTCCTGAGAAGCTATAAACCTATGCATTTCTTGCATCTCATTCCCCCCTCCTACATTACCTTGCTGCTGGTTTCTCTCCACCTGTGGATGTCTACCATGGTATCGTACTGCGGAGTTATTTCGCCTCTTCAAAACTTTCGTACCATGGTATACATTTAAACCTATAGTATCGCGGGGTTCCGGCTCTTCTAGTAATAATCCCCCCCGACTTATATCCACACCGAGATATTCACCAATCAAAGTAATAAAAATACCACCTCCTATTATGCTATGTGGTCGCATCCCCCGAACCATAGCTGATAAATAATAACCCACACAATATGGTATACTTACAGCGCTTTGTGGGTCTCGAATACACATATGGTAAAACAAATCCTGTTCATTTACTTTTTCTTTGTTCTTACCCCTTTGTGTAATCGAATTAGCTAAAAACCTATGTATCACTCTTAATTCGGCTCTATCTATATCCAAATAAGAGTAATTTCCCCCTTTGAAACGGTGATGGCTTGTCATTTGACTCCACACACCGTGTGTATCAAAATTTTCATCTATCTTTCTACCGTTTAGTATCAATCCTCTACAATCGGCAGACGCTAACTCCTCAGGCGTATATATACGTAAAGCCTGAGCCATGTCCAGTAAAGACATGTGGCGCATCGAACCGCCTAACAAAAATCTAATAAAAGAACGATCGGTTAAACTAGCTACCCGATCATTCAACTCTATACTACATAACAATTCTTCACACCATACTTTATATACAGGTCTACGTATGGTGAATAAACATATCCAGTCATTAAAAGAAGAATTACCATACCTCTGTACAAGTAATTCCCTAATTGGCCTGGCCAATTCTACAGCTTCTAAGGGTCCCCATTCTATGACCCTTGGTACCTCAACAACCTTAGAATGAAGAGTATGCAAACCCCTTTGATATTTTGGATAATCTATCCAAAGTCTGTCAAATCTCAGGTTCGGGTGCAACTCTTCCAAATGCATATCGGAAAAGGTCATGACTGAATGAGGTACATCCTGCTTGTAGTAGTTATCCACCTCCTGTTGTTCCAAATTCTCAGCAGGAGCATTGCGGGCTTGGGATGAAGATTCACCCCTTTCATTCTGCAAAACACATCAAACACAATTTTTGTGCATCCAAATATGCATTAGTGTCAGCAAAATCATCAATCAAAATAATTACAATGACATTATCAATTTATATCAAACTTAAGCTCATTTTCATATTTTCATCAAATCTACACTTTTTCAAATAAGCATATACGAAAATTTTCGCCAAGTTCATAAGCATTCAACTCAAATAACATGTCAAAATAATCATTACTAACAATCAAACAAGTCTCAAATGGCATTATCTTTCAAAAATCAAGTTCATGAATTTTAGACTTGAAAAAGTCCACTTTAATTCTCAAAATCATGTTTAGGCTCAAAGTTTGGATCATTTAACTACCTAGACATGTTACACTACTCAATTTAGCAACAATTCATGACAAAAATCGGCCATAACCTGTTTATATCAAAAAGCCCCAAATTTACTCAAGAACACAAACCCTAGATTACTCAAAATCTGAAGTTTAAGGCTTCTAATCATGTTAAACAGCATCAATCTAGGTTATACAAGCATAATACATAAACAATTTAAGCCTAATTACACTAAAAAGCATCAAAATCAAATTGGGGAAAAAATTGCTCAAGAACATCAAATTTCGGATTAAATGGTGTTTAGGTGTAGAAATTTACCGTTTTTCTTGAGTAATTCTTAGATAGCATCCTTCTCAACATGATTTTAGCAAAAGATTTGGTGATTAACGGTTAAAAATTGTGATTTTTGGGGTTTTTCCTCGGGTTTTTCGGGTGCAGTTTTCGCAGCTATTTTTCTGTTTTTGGGGTTGAAACTGAGCTGTTGCAGCTCTTTATTTTTTTTCTGTAATCCGACTCCTCCGCGACTCGCGGAGGTTTTGCACTTCAAACTCCGCGACTCGCGGAGTTTTTTTTTTTTTTTTTTTTAATCATTATCTTTTGAAACAATTAAGTACTTAATTTTAAAATTTTGTTTCCCTTGTTATTTAGGACGAGGTCGTTTCGGATCGATGTCCTAGTCCGTCTCTCGACAAAATTTTAAAATTTGTCTTTTTGTAGCGATTGTTTTAAAAGCTAAGATTTTTGGGTTTTTTCAATGTTTTTGGCATACTCTAATTCAATAAGATTAAAAATAATGATAATAAAAGTTCTCGTCCCTCCCTCGGGTAAAGCAATTTCGGTTCAAAGACCTAGTCTTCAACTTACGACGAATTTTAAAAATCATATTCTTAACTTAATGAGATAGAGTAAATTTTTGTTTTTAAATTCACACAACTTAAATATAAAATTCAAAATTTATATTAAAAATTCACACCAAACTTAAAATTTGAAATGCATAAAATTAAAAATTCATATTTTAAAAATAAAAAAAAAAAAATTCACACCAATCTTAATTTAAAAATTCATATTATAAATTCACACCAAACTTATATTAATTTTTCAAATATTTACAATTTTAAATATATTGTTTTTACAAAATTTACAATATTAATTTAAGATTTAAATATTAATTTTAAAAACATGGTAAAAATAAATTTAAAAATCTTTTTGTCTTTTTAACCCACTTTAATCAATCAAATATTATCAAAAATATGCGCCCCTCTTTTCGGTAAAGTAATTTCGGTTCCAAGACCTAATTTAACTCATGACGAATTTTTGAAATATTTTGGGTTGATTGTTTAAAGATATTTATACCTTAAGAATAAACGTTAAATTTCGCAGTGATGTAATAAATTTTTGAATGATATCAATAATTTCGGTCGCCAAACCTAATTTTATTCAATATCAATTTAATACTTTTTAGCGAACAAATTAGCGTTTATTATCAAAAGGTTAAAAATAAAAATAAAAATAAAAACTGTACAGACATACCTGTGGAATAGATTTCTTAGTTATATGATCTATCCCATTCATAAGATAGTCGGTTTAATTGGTTTTCCATGGCTACATAGGCGTAACCTCGAGCATTCAGTGTCTTTTCTTCTAAACATATGAACGGTCCGTCTCTGCATAAAGTAACAAATTCGGTATTTGAATAGGTTTGATTATTTGAACATTTACCTCCATGTGACCATTTTCCGCATTTGTGACATCGTTCTAGGTGTCGTGCTCTTCTTTTCGCTGCGGATTTTGATTTTCCTTTACCAAATTGTAACTTATTATCTTCGCATCTGGATTCTTTTCTAACTCCGTCCATTCTTTCTCTGATTACTGATACTATTTCACTCGGGAGTATGTCATTATTACGTTTAGTGATTAAAGCGTGTAGCATTAGACCATGGTTTAGTTCACAGGCAGTCTTCATTTCGTAAAAACCTAAAAAAAATAAAAATTCAGAATGGGGGGAGAAGACAAGTTCTTTAGGGTCTGCTAGGGAAAGACCATTCGGGTTCCATTTTCGAGAACTACACGAAAACAGACAATCTAACTCTAACAGAAATACATATTATCCTTTAAAGACTTGATTCTCCCCACACTTAGTTAGCTGTGGTGTCGAAATTGTGATTAACTTCGTTGTCGACCTCCATCGGACCATGTATGTAATGTTTAACTCTGTGACCATTAACTTTAAATTCAATCCCATTTGAATTTATTAATTCTATCGTTCCGTATGGGAAAACTCTTTTGACTATGAATGGTCCAGACCATCTTGATTTCAATTTTCCAGGAAATAGCTTGAATCGTGAATTGAAAAGAAGAACTCTGTCTCCTTCTTTAAATTCTTTTGAACTTCTGATTCTTTTATCATGCCATTTCTTCGTTCTTTCTTTATAGATTAACGAATTTTCGTATGCTTCATGTCTTAATTCTTCTAATTCATTTAGTTGACTTAATCGTAGACGCCCGGCTTCATGTAAATCAAGATTACATGTTTTCAAAGCCCAAAATGCTTTGTGTTCAATTTCTACTGGAAGATGACATGCTTTTCCATAAACAAGTCTAAAAGGTGTGGTTCCAATTGGAGTTTTGTAGGCTGTTCTAAAAGCCCAGAGTGCATCCTCCAATTTAATGGACCATTCCTTCGGATTTGATCCTACGGTTTTCTCTAGAATACGTTTTAAAGCTCGGTTGGTATTTTCAACTTGTCCACTTGTTTGTGGATGATATATGGTGGAGATTTTATGAGTTACTCCATATCTTTTAAGAACTTTCTCAAGTTGATTATTACAGAAATGAGTACCCCGATCACTTATTAAAGCTTTTGGTATTCCAAACCTTGCAAAAAGACGTTTTAAAAAGTTGACTACAACTCGTGCATCGTTAGTTGGGAGAGCTTGTGCTTCCGCCCATTTAGATACATAATCAATGGCTACGAGTATATATAGATTATTATGAGATTTTGGAAATGGACCCATAAAGTCAATACCCCAAATGTCAAATACTTCACATACTTGGATGACATTTTGTGGCATTTCATCACGTTGACTTATTTTTCCGGCCCTTTGACATGCATCACAGGATTTGCAAAGAAGGAGTGCGTCTTTGTAAATTGTAGGCCAATAGAATCCAGCTTCATAAACTTTTCTTGCTGTTAGTTGAGGCCCATAATGCCCTCCTGTTGGTCCTGTGTGACAATGGTTTAAAATTTTACTAGCTTCATCTCCAAATACACATCGGCGTATTATTCCATCGGGACAACTTTTAAACAGATGTGGATCTTCCCAGAAATAGTGTTTTATATCACTGAAGAATTTCTTTCGTCTTTGGTACGATAATCCTATTTCAAGGAATCCACAAACTAAGTAGTTTGCATAGTCTGCAAACCATGGAATTTCTTTATAATCTATCTTCAATAGATATTCATCAGGAAAGTTGTCTTGTATGGCTGATTCATTCAGAACTTCTAATTCGGGATTTTCAAGACGAGAAAGATGATCAGCGGCGAGATTTTCTGCTCCTCTTTTATCTCGGATTTCAATATCAAACTCTTGTAAGAGTAAGATCCAACGGATTAATCTTGGTTTAGCATCTTGTTTTGAAAATAGGTATCTAAGAGCAGAATGGTCGGTATAGACCACCGTTTTTGCTAGAACGAGATATGATCGAAATTTGTCAAAAGCAAAGACAATAGCAAGGAGTTCTTTTTCAGTAGTTGTATAGTTTGTTTGTGCTCCTTGTAACGTCTTACTAGCATAATATATAGGTTGAAATCGTTTTTCAATCCTTTGTCCTAAAACGGCTCCCATTGCAAAATCACTTGCATCGCACATTAGTTCAAATGGTAGATTCCAATTTGGTGTTATCATGATCGGCGCATTAGTGAGTTTTTCTTTAAGAATATTAAAAGATTTGATACACTCATCCGAAAAGATGAATGGAGCATCCTTTTCTAGGAGTTTATTCATAGGAGTGGCAATTTTAGAAAAATCTTTTATGAAACGTCGGTAAAAACCGGCATGCCCTAGGAAACTCCTAACTCCTCTAACATTGGTGGGATGTGGAAGTTTAGCAATTACATCTACTTTAGCTCTATCCACTTCAATTCCTTCTTTTGAAATTTTATGTCCAAGAACGATGCCTTCTTTAACCATGAAATGGCATTTCTCCCAATTAAGTACTAGATTTGATTTTTCGCATCTAATTAGCATTCGTTCCAAATTAACTAGACATGATTTAAATGTATCACCGAAGACTGAAAAGTCATCCATGAAAACTTCCATGCATTCTTCTATCATGTCGTGAAAAATCGCCATCATACACCTTTGAAAGGTTGCAGGGGCGTTGCAAAGTCCAAATGGCATGCGTTTGTAAGCAAAAGTACCATAAGGGCACGTGAATGTGGTTTTCTCTTGGTCTTCGGGTGCTATTGGAATTTGAAAATATCCAGAAAATCCATCTAGAAAACAATAGTAACTATTTCCGGCTAATCTTTCCAACATTTGATCTATGAAAGGTAAGGGAAAGTGATCTTTTCTGGTGGCGTCATTTAATTTTCTATAATCAATACATACACGCCATCCTGTTACAGTCCTAGTAGGAATAAGCTCATTTTTCTCATTTGTAATGACAGTTATGCCACCCTTCTTAGGTACGCATTGAACTGGGCTTACCCATGGACTATCAGAAATTGGATATATCAAACCTGCATCTAGCAGTTTAATAATCTCTTTCTTAACTACATCTTGGATATTAGGATTTAGTCTTCGTTGGCGTTGCACATACGTTTTATGACCTTCTTCCATAAGGATTTTATGTGTGCAATACGAAGGACTTATTCCTTTAATATCATGAATCTTTCATGCAATGGCTGGTTTATGAGCTTTCAACACAGAAATGAGTTGTGATTTCTCATTTTCAGTAAGAGAAGACGATATTATTACAGGTAATTCAGATTCACCATGTAAATAAGCGTATTCCAAATGCTTTGGAAGTGGCTTTAACTCTAATTTTGGAGGTTCTTCTATCGATGATTTATATCGATATCTGTCTTCTTCTTTTAGCATTTGAATTTCTTCTGTTGTTGGTTCATATCCATTAGCTATAAGTGTAGCTAACATTTCAGCTTCATCAATTGGTTCATTACCTTCTCCTAAAGAACATTCTCCTGTTCCTTGTAATTCTGGAAATTCTTCTAATAATTCTGCATGTGCATCTATAGTTTGAATATAATAACATGTATCATCTGCAGATTGTGGCTGTTGCATTGCTCTATCAACTGAAAAGGTAACACTCTCATCCTCTATACTTAGGGTCAGTTTCTTACCGAACACGTCTATCATTGCTTTAGCCGTGTTTAAGAATGGTCTTCCTAATATGAGAGGAACTTGAGAATCTTCTTCCATGTCCAAAATAACAAAATCTACTGGAAATACTAAAGTACCAACTTTAACTAGCATGTTCTCCATTATCCCTCTAGGATATTTTATTGATCTATCGGCTAGTTGTATGCTTATTCTGGTTGGTTTCAATTCTCCAAGGTCTAGTTTAGCGTATAGTGAATACGGCATTAGATTTATACTAGCACCTAAGTCTGCCAATGCTTCTATTGAACTAAGACTACCCAGAAAACATGGAATTGTGAAACTTCCTGGATCAGATAGTTTTTCTGGTATCTTATTCAACAGCACTGCTGAACAATTAGCATTCATAGTAACAGCCGAGAGTTCTTCCATTTTCTTTCTATTTGAGATTAGATCTTTCAAGAATTTAGCATATCTTGGCATTCCTGAAATCACATCAATGAAAGGAAGATTTACATTTATCTGTTTAAACATATCCAAGAATTTGGATTGCTCGGCTTCAAGTTTTTCTTTCTTCATTTTACTCGGGTAAGGAAGTGGTGGTTGGTATGGTTTAACATAAGGTTTATCCTTAACTGTGTTATCTTCATTAACCTTTTCAACTACCGGTTCTTTTTCCTTATCTTGATCAGGTTGTGGTTCTTGTGGAGTAGGAATAGTTTCATCAGAAGTTACAGGTATTTCAGGTGGTTTAAGTGTTGTACCACTTCTTGTGGTAATGGCTTTAGCTGTTTCATTTCGGGGGTTAGCATTTGTATCACTAGGTAGACTTCCCGGTTTTCTTTCACCTATTAACCTTGCTAGGTTACTCACTTCTTGTTCCAGATTTTGAATAGAAGCTTGTTGATTTCTAAATGCTTGAGCATTTTGTTCATTAGTTTGTTTTTGAGATGTGAAAAACTGCGTTTGAGTTTCAACTAGCTTCGTCATCATATCTTCTAAATTCGGCTTTTTATCATCGGTTTGTTGTGGTGGTTTGTTTTGAAAATTCGGTCTTTGCTGATTATAATTATTATTGGATACTTGTTGATTGCTAGGACCTTGTTGGTTGTTGTATGGAATATTTCGGTTATAATTCTGGTTTTGATTGTAAATCGGTCTTGGCGGTTGATAATTATTCTGATAATTATTTCCAGGCCTTTGGTTTATGTATGAAATATTCTCTCTTTGTTCCATTGTTAATTCAATACTGAGACAATCTTTTGTCAAATGTGGTCCTCCACACTGCTCACAACTAATTCGTATTGAATGAATATCCTTAGTCATCTTTTCCATTCGTCTCTCCACAGCATCTATCTTTGCGGAAATGGAATCTAAGTCATGGCTAGAATCGGCTCTAGCTGCTTTAGATGATCTAATGATATCTTTTTCTTGGTGCCACTCATGTGAGTGGGAAGCAGTGTTATCAATAATTTTGTAAGCATCAGTTTCGGTTTTCTTCATAATCGAACCACCAGCTGCTATATCTATGTCTTTTCTTGTAGTGATGTCGCATCCTTGATAGAATATTTGTACTATTTGACAGGTGTCTAAACCATGCTGCGGAAATCCTCTTAATAACTTTCCATATCTTGTCCACGCCTCATATAGAGTTTCATTTGGCTTCTGTGTGAACGTAACAATTTCTGCTTGAAGTCTTACGGCTTTAGATGCAGGAAAGAATTGTTTAAGAAATTTGTCAACTAAAACGTCCCATGTATCAATCGCCCCTTCAGGTAACGATTCCAACCAATCTTTGGCTTCTCCCTTTAAAGTCCAGGGAAATAACATGAGATATATCTGTTCATCCTCCACTTCTCGGATTTTAAATAGTGTGCAGATCCTATTAAACGTACGAAGATGTTCATTTGGATCTTCCTTCGGCGCACCACTAAATTGGCATTGATTAGTCACCATGTGTAGAATTTGTCCTTTGATTTCATAATCTGGCGCATTAATGTCTGGATGAGTAATTGCGTGACCTTGGCCAGTGCGTTTAGCTCTCATTCGGTCTTCCATACTTAAAGGTTCCAGATTCTCCATAATTGAATTTGTTGAATCGGTATCACTAGATGATTCTGATTTAATGGTTCGTTCCTCAACAATCTCTGTTTGAATGATTGGTGGTTCCGGAGGAAAGTTTAGTGGTTCAGGATCTACGAACCGTTCCTGAATATTCTCCGGATTCTCAATTGTGAGGTCGGGTTCAAAAAATGGATTAACGGAAATTTGAACTGAAGTACTTGGTCGACTGGATGATGATTCTAAAGAAAAATCAACGGCGGTTATATTTGCTAAATGTCTTGATCTAGTTACAGGTGGTGAACGTACAAAAGGTGATGAACGTCTTGCTCGGTGCATTTACTGAATATCCTATTAGTTTTTAAAAAGGAAAGAAAAATTATAATAAGTTATCCAATCAATAGACTTTTCTGATTTTGCCCACGTTTCGAATAGCCAAAAGATGCAGCAGAGGGGCAGGATTCGTTTGGTCTCAATATAATTGAGGACTGTTTGGCTCCAATAACCCGGTCCACGTACAAATTCAACTATTACTACGAACCAGAAAATTTTGATGTCTATTAATTTAACCACTTAAAATAAATTTTCGTAATTTTAAGAAATTTAGATAAGAAGTAGAATAAAAATCTATGTCCTAAAACAAGAATAGCGAGAAATAAGAAAGAAAAAGAGTTCGTCGAAAAAGGTCGAAAAAGAAAAAATGGTTGAAAAATAAAAGGTGACGGAAAAATAAAAGAAACTTATAAAAACTTAAAAATACTTGACTAACCTAACCTTATTACTACAACTAACTTAAAATTATAATCACAAATTGATATTACTAATTGGAATGATAATTGGTACATAGTAAAAAGTCTAAAAATATTAAAGCTTACAGGAAAAACTAAATCCCAAATGGAAATAACTTAAAAAGAAACTAAAACTTAAAAAGGCGTCGCAAAATTCTAAAGTACCTAAATCTTAGTCTAAAGAAAAAGCACTTAAGGAATTCTACGGCAAAGCCTAAAAATCTAGGAGTAAAAATAACTATAGCAAAAACTAAGTTTAAAATTAAATATGAGCTAAAAATACAAATATTACGCTACAATGATTAAAAAGGGACAAAATATAAAAATATATAAAAAGT
The DNA here is from genome assembly GCF_046630445.1 of Rutidosis leptorrhynchoides. Taxonomy (NCBI): domain Eukaryota; kingdom Viridiplantae; phylum Streptophyta; class Magnoliopsida; order Asterales; family Asteraceae; genus Rutidosis; species Rutidosis leptorrhynchoides. The sequence goes on along the minus strand of NC_092341.1, from coordinate 283,232,571 downwards.
TGTAAAAAGTACAATTTTTATAAAAATATTATTTTTATATTATTTTATTTAATAAAACTACTAATTTTATAATTTAATTAAACTTATTTAAACTAAAATATAAATTAAATAAAACTTAAATTAAAATAAAACTTAATTATAATATTAATTAGGGTTAATAATAATAATAATAATAATTAATAATCCGTAATAAATGCTGAATTAGGGCTTCTGTCCGTGTGTCAGGTACCCTCCGCGAGTCGCGGTAATTAATGAAGAAAACCCCGCGAGTCGCGGGGTTCAGAAATTCAGTTGACAGATTTAATCTTCGACGCGTTTTTTCTTTATTTATTTATTTTTATTTTCTGTTTTCTGTTTTTTTTATATAAAAGATAGTTAATAAAACTTATATTTTTATAAACTAAAATAAAAATAAAGAAACTTATAAAACTTAAATATTTAACAAAATCTTAAAAATACTTATATTTTTGTTTTTCTTTTTATATTTTTGAATAATTAAAACGTATTTTCACAAAAGCGACTTTTAATAAAAGTAAAATAAAAATCTTTTTTTTTATTATATTAGCGTTGCGCTTCCGGCTTTTAAGATAGTCCCCGGCAGCGGCGCCAAAAATAACTTGATGTTATGCGAGGTGTATATAAAATAGTTTATATTTTACTAGGAAAAACTATTAAATACGATACAATTTTACACAAGATATTTATTTATTTATAGAATGGATATACTTAAACCTTGCTACAACACTTATAGGCAGTGTACCTAATCGTACAGTAGTGTAGTTTTTAGTAAGTCCGGTTCGTTCCACAGGGAAATCTTTAAACAAAGCTCAACGCTATATTAATTTACTTTTATAAAAATACAAACATATATATAAGTAATATTATTATTATAAAGGGGGGTTTTTACCGTTTAATGACCGGTTTGTCGATTTTAAGACTTTAGTCGCAGTTAAAACCTAATGTAAAATATAAAATAAATACAAGACTTAAATTAAAGCGTAAAGTAAATAACGATAATGAAATTGCGAATAATAAAAGTGCGATAAAATAAAATTGCGATAATTAAAAAGTACGATAATTAAAAGTGCGATTAAATAACAATAAATAAAAGTGCGATAATTAGAAGTGCAATTAAATATAAAATAAAGGAAATTAAATATGAAATAAAAGAATTATGCTTATTTAAACTTTCGTAATCATGATGTTCGACGTGTTGATTTTAGTTTTATGCCCATGGGTTAATTGTCCTTTGTCCTGGATTATTTAATATGTCCGTCTGGTTTTTGTCCATAACAGTCCATCAGTCATAAATATAAAGTGCAAGTGTCCTCGTCAAATTATTCTTATACCCGAAGTTAAATATTCCAACTAATTGGGGATTCGAATTGTAACAAGGTTTTAATACTTTGTTTAATGAATACACCAGGTTATCGACTGCGTGTAAACCAAGGTTTTACTACTTTGTTAACAATTACACCAATTACCCTTGAATGTAATTTCACCCCTGTTTTAATTATTCTAGTGGCTATTAATCCATTCCCGTGTCCGGTTAAATGAACGATTATTCGTACATATAAATACCCCGCCCATCGTGTCCGATTGAGTGTATATGGTAATTTATAGGGACGCCCAATTGTAAATCTTTATATTAACATTAACAAACTTTCATTTAGTTAAACAAATATAAAGCCCATTAATAGCCCATAGTCTAATTTCCACAAGTGTCGTTCTTTTGTCCAAACCCCAATTATGGTACAAAGCCCAATTACCCAATTTTAGTAATTAGCCCAACATCATGATTACTTCGTTTTAAATAAGCATAATAATAACTTAGCTACGAGACATTAATATAAAAAGGTTGAACATAACTTACAATGATTAAAAATAGCGTAGCGTTACACGGACAGAATTTCGACTTACACCCTTACAACATTCGCTAACATACCCTTATTATTAGAATTATAATTAAAATTAAAATATAAATTATATATATATATATAAATTTTACGTATGATAAGAGAAGAAAAAGATGATGATATTTTGATCAGAATTCGGTTTGCTTTATAGGGATTTTTGATTTTTGGGGCTCCGCGACTCGCGGTGAATTTTGCCTTCAAACTCCGCGAGTCGCGGAGTTTGAAATTCCAGCTCACATCTTGGAGTCTTTCTCTGCCGACGGTTTTTATTATATATATAATATATATATAATTAATATAATTAATTATATATTATATTATATTTATATACATAGTTAACTTGTAATTTTTAGTCCGTTGCGTCGAGCGTTAAGAGTTGACTCTGGTCCCAGTTCCGGATTTTCGAACGTCCTTGCGTACAATTTTATATTTTGTACTTTGCGTTTTGAATCTCGTACTCTTGTAATTTCGAGACGTTTCTTATCAATAATTGGAACCTCTTTGATTGTCTTTTGTACTTTTGAGCTTTTTGGTCGTTTGCGTCTTCAATTCGTCGAATCTGTCTTTTGTCTTCACCTTTTATTATTTAAACGAATATCACTTGTAAATAGAACAATTGCAACTAAAATCTTGTCTTTCTTGGGGGATTTTGCTATGAAATATATGTTCCTTTTTAGCCTTATCATTAGTTTTACTATTATTATTATTAACATAAGTATCAATTTTAACAATGTCGTTATTAATATTAGTATTATCAATATTAAGAAAGTTATTATTATTAATAAATCATTATTATCAAAACTATCATTTTCGTTACAAACAAATATTTTGTACCTAAACTATACTTAATACATATATTATAATCATATTAATAGTTTATATATCACATATCAAATATAATAACATTATTTATATAAACACTTATATATAACGAATTAAGAATATTTTCCTATAATATTAACCATACATATATAGAGATATATTAATATAACCAAATATATAGATATTAAACACTTTAAATATATACACAAACTAAATAAGTATAATATATAATTCATGTTATAATATATAAACTTGTTCGAATACGATTATACATTTTAATATATATACAAATGTTATAGGTTTGTGAATCCGAGGCCAACCCTGCATTGTTCAATATTGTCATATGTATTTTTACTACAAAATACATTAGGTGAGTTTCATTTAATCCCTTTTTACCCTTTATATTTTTGGGCTGAGAATACATGCGCAATTTTTATAAATGTTTTTACGAAATAGACACAAGTAATCAAAACTACATTATATGATTGAATGATCGAAATCGAATATGCCCCTTTTTATTAAGTATGGTAATCTAAGAATTAGGGAACAGACACCCTAATTGACGCGAACTCTAAAGATAGATCTATCGGGCCCAACAAGCCCCATCTAAAGTACCGGATGCTTTAGTACTTCAAAATTTATATCATGTCCGAAGGAGGATCCCGGAATGATGGGGATATTCTTATATGCATATTGTGAATGTCGGTTACCAGGTGTTCAATCCATATGAATGATATTTTTGTCTCTATGCATGGGACGTATGTTTATGAGAAATGGAAATATGAAATCTTGTGGTCTATTAAAATTATGAAATGATTAATTATGTTAAACTAATGAACTCACCAACCTTTTGGTTGACACTTTAAGGCATGTTTATTCTCAGGTATGAAAGAAATCTTCCGCTGTGCATTAGCTCATATTAGAGACATTACTTGGAGTCATTCATGGCATATTTCAAAAGACGTTGCATTCGAGTCGTTGAGTTCATAAAGATTATTATTAAGTCAATTATAGTTAGATGTATTATGAAATGGTATGCATGCCGTCAACTTTCTATGTAATGATAGATTGTCTTTTCAAAAACGAATGCAACGTTTGTAAATGTATCATATAGAGGTCAAGTACCTCGCGATGTAATCAACTGTTGTGAATCATTTATAATCGATATGGACTTCATCCGGATGGATTAGGATGGGTCTTCACAGGTGGTATCAGAGCGGTGGTCTTAGCGAACCAGGTCTTGCATTAGTGAGTCTAACTGATAGTCGTTAGAATGCATTAGTGAGTCTGAACTTCGACCGTGTCTGCATGTCAAAAGTTTTGCTTATCATTTTTGTCGGAAATCATCTGCTTATCATCCTTAGGAAATTACTTACTCATTATTCTTAGTCTAGACACGTTTTACTGCATTGACTGCATGAATAGTGTATAGACAAAATTCATATCTTAGCGTATCTGACAATTCATATCTTAGCGTATCTGTTACTGTAGACCTTGCCTGATATCTCTCGTAAATTTCTCCTTAATTTAAGGGATCCTGGTACTATATATATCTATGCAAATTATGCATTGAGAATACCATCCAACTATCAATTGCTGTCACTAAACTCTTCATACCAAAAATCTTTCCTGTGATCGCGTAAGATGGCCTCTACGAATCAACCAAGTTCCTCTGACTCCGAAGACAGCGTGACAGGAGCACACCAACCAATCAACTACCGTGATTACTGGAGAAAATGGGTGTGGGTTCGCGACATACTCACCCTATGGAGAAGGGAAGAAGGTACTCCATATCATGAATCGAATCTACCACCTAACCTTAGAGTACTTGAACCGCTCACCGGCGAACCCGTTCGCAACACCGTTTATACCCTATTTGCAAGAATTTTTCGTCTTGAATCTACCATTAACGGAACTAGAGAAGATATCCAACCACTACCTCACACTGATAATCAACCAGGGTTAGTAGAAGAAGTTAGAGAACTCCGAGCTCGAGTATTAACTTTAGAGAGCACGGTATACAATTTGCAAGCACCAGTAGTATCACCAACACCAGTAACATCACCAGCCTCATCACCAATGGGACCAGTACCACCAACAACCCAAGTTTCAACAATCCATGCCTCAACATCTCATTCTGTACCTCGAGTATAATCATCGTTCTACATCATTTATCTTCGTTCGACATGGCGATTATGTAATCTCTAATGTTTTAGAGATTATATATTCTTATTCTAACGGTAAATCAAATGAGTTTAATATCATATTGACTCATTAAATCCATGATTACATCTGAAGAAAATATATATGTATACATGTTTTCATAAAGATTGTAATTAAAAATTCTTTCGTACAAAGTGTTAATTGTGGAAATATTTTAACGGGTAGGTAATACCCGAGGAATATTCAGATTTCACATTAATAATTTACAATGTACATTCTTCGAAGCCGATTCAACAGTAGTTTACTATCCTACTTACATTCACCGATATACAAATCCGTTCACCACAGAATAACCATATTAATCCAATTTCATATTTGGATATTGATTTATCAGAATCCAACAAGTGGCATAATGAAGAAAACATTTGACAAAAATAAAATTTGTTAGAAACAAACAAATTAACTATGAGGAATTTTGTTAAGAATCCACGCTAACTGTTCCTAGCTAACTGATTACATTTTATTTATCGCAGTTTATTTATCGCAACTTAATTATCGTAATTTAATTTATTGTCATTTAATTTCTGTTATTTATTTTACGCACTTAAATATCGGGACACGTATACAAGGTTTTGACATATCATATCGACGCATCTATATATATTATTTGGAATCACCATAGGCACTCTATATGCAGTAATGATCGAGTTCTCTATACATGGTTGAGGTTGATTCTACAATAATATATATAGTTTGAGTTGTGATCGAGTCTGAGACGTATACGGGTCACGACACATATTAATTAATTCGAATATTATATATTAAACTATACGTAAATTATTGAATTTCTAATTGTGGACTATCAACTGTGGACTACCAACATTGGACAATTAAAATGAATTAAAATATTAACTATAACATATGAAACTAAACAATTCTTCAAGTTTGCCACTTGATTTCATTCTAAACTTCATTTGTATCTTGACAATTCTAATCTGCGTTTAAACCTTTCATGATTCTTGAAAACACCTCAATCGAGAGGATGAACCAACCGCACTTCATCTACGGAAGAAAAGATTGATGCATATAGTTATGCACTTGAAAAAAAAAAAAAAACTCTCGAAAACTGAGTAAACGTTTAACACATAGCTGTGCTAATTTCTTTAGTGTTATTATCACCCAAAATAACTTTGCAGTTCTTCTTCAAAATAGCCAATTTTGTCACAGCTCCAGCAAGACAACTTTGACTTTTCGTACGAAACAACCTTATTATAACGTTGATATATACGTGTGCTCTTTTATTGTCACCAGAGAACCTTTCATATTCCACCATGTTACTATCAGCGTTTAATCATCTAAAAACACAATTCTCCTGAAACCACCTCGGATTAATAACCGATGATCCAGATATCATAGCATTAAATGCAGAGGAAACAGAAAAATGATAGGTGGTCTAAACGGCCAAAAGTTTGATGATAAAGAAAGGAGTGTTAGGAACGCTCGATAGATAATTGGGTATTGAAAAACAGATTGAGCTACCCATGAAGGAGACCAAGGACAAATACAAGGACCAAACCCTATATTCAAAGGATTCAGGTAATTCTGGATCCGTTGAAATCTTTAGAGAATATCTTACTTCGAAGTCATGTTAAAATCTTGCGGAAAATCTTTCTCCATCAACCATCGAACTTAGAAATTCTAAAATATCATCATCAATATCTTCGATATTTCTGAGGTTATTTTCATAAATATTCTCGTCCGAAATTATATACCTCTTCGTGCTTCCTGTGTATCATTATATTGGAAACATTCAAGAGAAAATTTTGTACCGAAAAACAGATTATACGAAACTATGAAGAAAGTCGTGGACAAATCACAAAGAATAAGTTTGACTTCAAAGAATCCAAATGATTCAATGTCTGCTAAAGTCTTTAGTGAATATCTTGCTCCTTACTCTAAACCCTTGCAGACAATAGTTTCTATCATCCGCTGATCTTAGATATTCCGAGATATTATTGTATCTTTCATTATAAATATCCTCCATATTTCTGGAGATATTTTTATAACTATTATTATCTGAAATCATTAATCTCTTCGTGCTATCAGTATTACATCATATAGAAACTGTTAGTTTCTATATTCTGTAAACTTTCGAGCATAAAATACGAATGTTATTGAAGTAGTGTTGGGAACTGATGCATGGGTTAGTATAATATAATGACACTTGATCAACGTGATTATATTACAGTAAGTCATGCTGAGTTTCTAATGGGACGTGATGATTCACAGATCCTAACATCATCACGTGCCATGTTACATAACTCTTTCATTATGCTTAACTTCTGAACATATCAAGAAAGTATATTCTTGATAGTTCTATTCTCAGTGATTCTGGTAATTTGATAAATCAAATCGTGCTAATACATTAGTTCTTATTTAGAACACGATGTTTATTCGAAATTCCATACTTACGAATTCTGGACCGTTACTCGCTTTACTAGAGGTCGGGAGGATAATAAAAAGGCAAAGAGCTCTAAAATATAAGAGAAAATATAAAGCCCAACAACAACACCGAAATTACAAACCGTGGAAATCAGTGCGTATAGCAATATAAAGACACGGGAGGATTATAAATACAATAATCCCTAAAGCATAGTAGAAATAAACGGATTCCTCCGATGGAAGTTGGAAAAAGAGAATGATTGTTGCAATAATCAAGATAAGGACAAGGATCAGAACTGGATTAAGCATTTTCACGATCTTTTGAATTTGGGAATTGAGTATTGAAGTGGTGAAAATTAATGGAACGGAAAAGGTAAAATTTATAGTGAAAATATCAGACAGAGGAATCGAGGCAGATCACCGCATTTAATTATAGAAATCTAAATTTCCTTATTCGCAGGAGAATCAAATCTTTTAGATTTCGAAGATTTTCTTCAAATCACTTAAATTCCGGAATTCAACCAAAACAATGTCAAAAGCTAAGACGCACCTTATTTTATAGTTTCCACAGTGACTACGTCAAAAGATAAATCTCGATCACAATCTGTTGTGACAGCTTCATTCGTACACTTCATCTAATCGAATAGTTTTATCTATATTAGTCAATAATGATAAAACTCAATTTATCAACTCATATTTGTCATGAAAACATTTTTATTGTTAGTCATGACCACCTCACTCAAATTTCGGGACGAAATTTCTTTAACGGGTAGGTACTGTGACGACCCGGGAATTTTTGACCAAATTAAAACTTTAATCTTTATATGTTTCCGACACGATAAGCAAAATCTGTAATATTGAGTCTCAAAAACTTTGGAACTATGTTCATGTGTTTAACTTCCCTTCGACTATTCCTCGACGATTTACGAACAATTAATTGTAAATAGATATGTGTGTATGTATATATAAATAATAATTCGAAATATAATTTGAAGTATTATATGTTGTTATTAAAAATTAATAAGATAAAAATAGGATATTATAATGATTATTATTTAAAATATATCTATATATATAAATAAAGTATATTAAAAATAAATATTAAATGATTGTAATACTCGTTAGATGTTTCGATTATTAATTGGAGAAACTTAATTCGAACTTATGTGGTTTTAAAATAAACGGTGATCCGAAAATGAGTTCTATAAATTTTAGGCTTACTAAAAATGTATTTAGGATCTAGTTATTAAATTTTAACACTCTTTTTATTTTACCCAAAAATTGAGAGGGACAGTTGATGTAATTTTTATCTAATAAGTTAATGATCGAATTTTATACTATAATGACTAAAATAAATAAAGATAATTATTATAAAAATATGAAATTTTTCTGAAGACTTTTTATTCGCCACTGAGTGAACAACGGGGCACGATATACACAGTCCGCGAAAACTGTCGGTAGAAAGATTACAAAATTTGAGGCTGCTTTCTTCTTTGTATGTTCACACAATTACATATTTATATTATAATTATTAAATTATTAATATTGTACATATTTCTGTTCTAAATTGATTGATAATATGATTTAGTGTTCCTTTGCACTGTTATTGATTGCTTGTTGATTGATTCACAAACTCGATATTTATAAATTTATTATATTATATATGCCTACATGACATGAGTGTTGAAACTTACCAACTCATATCATCACTTTTTTTATTTCTTTGTTTCTTTCCTTTTCTTTTCTTTAAAACTCCACTGAACCTTTCATATATATATATATATATATATATATATATATATATATATATATATATATATATATATATATATATATATATATATGCATGTTGACTTATGACCATTCAAGTTCAATATTTAAAACCCATCGACCATGGAAACGATCATTATTATGCTTTTGTTTTGGTTACAATCCAAACGAGCCAACCACTCGAGAGATGCAGTTGTCCGAAGACACCATTGTTTGTGCCTCTTTCTCATTATAAATCACAACACCAAAGCATCACCACCACCTTTAACCCGTGACAACCACCATCACCATGGTTCTTTTCAATCAAGAACGACCACCTTAATTTTTCCCCTATTGTCATCATCATTAGCTTGTGCACAACATCACCACCATGTTGACCACCGTGAACAACCAAAAACCACCACCTTAGAACAATCAACCACCATTTACAACTTACTACTACGTGCTGCTATATTTATGTTTTCTACTAAAAACCAAACCATGATGCTACTGTTACCATTCCCTTATTGCTCCTATTCGAACCAAGATCAGATTCAACCATTATCAAACACCCACTACTATTCATCATCATCTTCGTAAACCACCACTTTACTACTAAACCACTACTCTTGATCATTATTGCTGCCGTTGCTATTTTCTGTCCAAAACCACTCAAAACACCACCTTGTAAACAGAGTAACTGCTACTGCTACTGCACAATTTTTTTCCTGTTGCTACAGTACCATTTTCCCTCTCTTTTACTATTTAAAAACGACCAAACCAGACTGCTTGTTGCTCGTTTATTTCTGTTACTGTGGTAACGATTTGAATGATGAGGATGATTTTAATGATAATATGTTACAACGAAGTGTGATGATGATGAACAATAGAAGAGTTGATGAATCATATGATGATGAGTAAAATGTTACATGAAATCATAAAGATAATAACCTGGTATTGTTTTTCCTGATTCCACTCCATTACCGATAGAAACATAACAGATCACCATTTTCACCAAAACCCACTTATGTTCATCGAAAACCTCCTACAACCTGCAAATTTGTTTTCTTTTTTCTTTCTACTGTATCTCGATCATTTTCTCTTCTGTTACAGCGGGATTACTACCACTCCTGTCCGGCCAGGAAAAGAAACCGAACCCAACATTTTTTTTTGTGATCTTTTCCGTTTGGTGTAACATACGATCCCTGTAAACGTGTTGAACCACTTAAATCTCATAACAGATTAAAAATTGGCCGGGCCATTTAATTAATGGACTAAAGATATGTTTGGGCTGCAACGTTTGATGGGCTTTGAAATGGGTTGAGATAAATGATGATGAAGTGATTAATAGGAAAGATGAAATCGATAAACCACGGTTTATATACTTTAAGATAGAAGTTAATTCAGAAAAACAGCACAGATCGATTGGTTAAGGGGTGTTAGTGATTAGTGGGAGGTCGCGGGTTCGAGTCTCGTTGTGGGCAATTCTTTTTACACAAAGCTTTAAAGGGTATAAATCTTTTATTTTTATTTATTTTTATTTTTTTCTTCTATTATTATTATTATTATTATTATTATTATTATTATTATTATTATTATTATTATTATTATTATTATTATTTTTATTATTATTATTATTATTATTATTATTATTATTATTATTATTATTATTGTTAAATATTAGTAATCGTACCATTTTTTAGTACTATTATTATTATTATTATTATTAATATGTTTAGGATTATTATTATTGTTATTATAAAACAATACAAGATATTATTACTCTCACTAATATTAGTATAAATATCATTTTCGTAATTGTTAGTTTTACTATTATTATTATTATTATTATTATTATTATTATTATTATTATTATTATTATTATTATTATTATTATTATTATTATTATTATTATTATTATTATTATTATTATTATTAACATAAGTATCAATTTTAACAATGTCGTTATTAATATTAGTATTATCAATATTAAGAAAGTTATTATTATTATTAATAAATCATTATTATCAAAACTATCATTTTCATTACAAACAAATATTTTGTACCTAAACTATACTTAATACATATATTATAATCATATTAATAGTTTATATATCACATATCAAATATAATAACATTATTTATATAAATACTTATATATAACGAATTAAGAATATTTTCCTATAATATTAACCATACATATATAGAGATATATTAATATAACCAAATATATAGATATTAAACATTTTAAATATATACACAAACTAAATAAGTATAATATATAATTCATGTTATAATATATAAACTTGTTCGAATACGATTATACATTTTAATATATATACAAATGTTATAGGTTCGTGAATCCAAGGCCAACCCTGCATTGTTCAATATTGTCATATGTATTTTTACTACAAAATACATTAGGTGAGTTTCATTTAATCCCTTTTTACCCTTTATATTTTTGGGCTGAGAATACATGCGCAATTTTTATAAATGTTTTTACGAAATAGACACAAGTAATCAAAACTACATTATATGATTGAATGATCGAAATCGAATATGCCCCTTTTTATTAAGTCTGGTAATCTAAGAATTAGGGAACAGACACCCTAATTGACGCGAACTCTAAAGATAGATCTATCGGGCCCAACAAGCCCCATCCAAAGTACCGGATGCTTTAGTACTTCGAAATTTATATCATGTCCGAAGGAGGATCCCGGAATGATGGGGATATTCTTATATGCAAATTGTGAATGTCGGTTACCAGGTGTTCAATCCATATGAATGATATTTTTGTCTCTATGCATGGGACGTATGTTTATGAGAAATGGAAATATGAAATCTTGTGGTCTATTAAAATTATGAAATGATTAATTATGTCAAACTAATGAACTCACCAACCTTTTGGTTGACACTTTAAGGCATGTTTATTCTCAGGTATGAAAGAAATCTTCCGCTGTGCATTAGCTCATATTAGAGACATTACTTGGAGTCATTCATGGCATATTTCAAAAGACGTTGCATTCGAGTCGTTGAGTTCATCAAGATTATTATTAAGTCAATTATAGTTAGATGTATTATGAAATGGTATGCATGCCGTCAACTTTCGATGTAATGATAGATTGTCTTTTCAAAAACGAATGCAACGTTTGTAAATGTATCACATAGAGGTCAAGTACCTCGCGATGTAATCAACTGTTGTGAATCGTTTATAATCGATATGGACTTCATCCGGATGGATTAGGACGGGTCTTCTCAATCAGATGCGCTGCATCTGCTTCAGATGCGCCGCATCTGAGCCAGATGCGCCGCATCTGCTCCAGATGCGCCGCATCTGTATCTGAATGTTGGAGTCTGCCTATTTTTTTTGCACAAATACGGGAGTTTATCAATTTTACTCATTTTTTCACCTACAACTCTGAACTTCATCTCATTTTCTCTCAAGTATTCCATCTCTAAACACTAAATCATCTGATTAAACTTATCTTTGAGCATCTAATCCGTCTGTCAACATGAGAAAGGTAAGATTAATCTTCATTTCTTCATGGTTCTCATGTTCTTCATTCTCAAATTCGGATTTAGCTTGTTCTAAGTGTAGGGAAGTTTAAATCTTCATGTTTTGGTCATTATATGCTTGTATTGTTGTTACTAATCCTTATTCATGCTCGAATTTCATGATTAATTGCTCAAAAATTTACTTTAGAAATTAGGGTTCTTCATGAATTTGGGGATTTCGAAAGAATGACCATTACTTGTTTAAATTGGGATGTTTTAGAGTTCAATTACTAGTATACATTAGCAAATCCGCATGAACCTTAGTTGAATTACATGATTACATAAATTATTGAATTTTAGGGTTCTTAAATTGTGGATTTTGACTTTTGTTGACTAGTAAGTGTTCTCAGTGGAATTAAAGCAATTCATTGATTATGCTAAACTCATATATGCCTTAACTTAGTGTTTGTTCGAATTGAAAAGTTTTATTTGCGGAAGTTAAGGATTGCATGCTTAGGCTTTTTGATGAAATTGTTGACTTGAGTCGACTTTAGTGTCTAAATGTATGATAACCATTGATTGCATATTGTTTGACATGCTTATTGATGAATGCTAATGGTTTCATATACTTGTTTTGGGTGAAACTAATTATGCTAGATATGATTGAACTTATGAAGTGATAAAGATTATGAGTCATTCTAGTACATGTTTGTTAAAAATGATATAAGTACATCCATGATAGAATTATGTTTGACATGAGATTTTATGTAATGCGTACGATATAGCGTGTTCTACATGGTTTTGGCTTGTGCAATATGAAAGATGTTTTGAATTTCTTTAACGCTAATCAACTTGGTTTGTTGTTTTGTTTGTTTGGTTTTGTTGTGTTTTTGTAGACTAGAGCATCATCATCAAACCCAAAATCAAAGAAGCAAAAAGCCCCGGCAATTATAGATCAGGAAACAAGTGAGGAAGAAAATGCCGTTGAAGAAGAAGAAATGGATATTGACAACCGGCAATTAAATGTCCGTGGATTAACCACTCCGGATCCATGGATCAATGCAGTTTTGAGGCATCCGGAATATCATGAACGTATGAAGGCACTTCTACACAAAGACATATATCCGGGGAAATATATCGATTGGACACCATTAGAAGAAGCCGGTGAATATCAAAATTTTCGCAACCTTTTCCGAGTAACGTATCAAGGCCATCGAATACATGCATGGAAAAACCTGTTCAGAATGCAAGAAATAGTGTACCCACTTTTAGTCAAAGAATTCGTTGGTTCACTTAGGGTTGATTACACGTCACCAACATCAGGTACCTTTATGAGATTTCATCTTGGAGGACAAGACCGGACATTAACACTGCTACAATTTGTAAAGGCGTTGGATATCTATGAAGGGTTGCCACACCAATTGATGCAAAATTACTTTAATCAAACTATATACTATGTTTCCTCTTTTAATCATTCAGAAGCATGGGTGGACATGAGCAATAGCGCATATAGTGCAAGCAAGCAGACTTGTAGCAAGCTACGTACTTACCAGCATCGATGAGTCCAAAGATTCATTTCAAGTACCATAAACTGTCGAAAAGACAGTAGCGAAAAAGTTACCAACTTGGATATCTGGTACATTCACGCGATAATGGATCACACCCATGTTCATATTCCACGAATGATTCTCACTTTCCTTCTCGAAGAAAGGAAAAAGATTACACCAATCATGGGCGGCCATTTTGTAACCAGGATTGCCCAATATTTTCGTATCAATACAAGTGGGTTAGAGGAGAAACATATGATTGCCTTTGATAGAGTAAGTTATACACGGGCAAACATTTTGATGAGGGGGTCGAACGGCCTTCTAACTAGGTATGTGGATCCCGAGAACAGGCAACCACAACAACCACAAACACAACCGCAGCCAGATCCACAGCCGAATGTTGGAAGTAGTTCAGGTCCGGGAAATGATTGGGAGGCTTACATGGCGCGACAGTTTTCAGATTTGCGACTCCATAATGATCGAAACACTCAAAAAGTAATTGATCACTACGATACAGGTAACAGGTAGATGCAATGTTACATTGATGTAGGGAATGACCGAACGTGGTACACTCAAGCGGGGCAGCAAAATCAGCTTAACTGGATACATGAACAGACTGTGTCATACGCTGCATATCCCGCTAACTATACCCCCTCTCCTTGGTCTGCATACGAACTATGGGTTCGAATGGGTGATCCATATCCTGCGCCTTATCCTCCTCCCCCTAACCCGCCTAATGAAGACACTGCTGTCGTCCCTGCTCAAGCAACCTATCAGGAGTACCACCCTTCAATATTTCAGGACGACGGGGCGGCAAACCAAAACGAAGGTGGAGCTGGCCCAGGTAACTCTTTTTGGGGATTCTTCTGAAGTTGACGTGATTTTTCGTGAAGTGTGTGAAAGGTTTGAATAATGTTGGTTTGTTTGAAAAACAATTTAATTTCATGTTTGGTGTGTAATAACTTAATAGTATGTTGGACGTTTGTAATTTAAATAACTTTGTTAATTAGGTGTGGGGTTTTCGGTACACGGAGTACAACCCCATTGTTTCTATGAAATGTTTGCTTTGTTTGAATTGATACAGGTGAGCATTGTGCTATATGCTGCATTTTTTAAGACTGGCAGTAAGTTCAGCACATACTTGATTAGGTGATTGTTTTGTGGTTGCAAGAAGTGGATGATGTTCTTAAGCTGACATTCAGTTCAGCGCCATCATCCCGTGAACTTCGGTTTTAGACCTTGAAAGTAATAAACTCTCTAACACTCTTTAACCCTCTCGAATTTAAATTTTTCTGATTTCATGTAACGAGGGCGATACATGAACTCAAGTGTGGGGAAGAAGTTATAAATTCTTTCAGGTTTTTGATTTTGGTTAAAAAGGCTTAAAATGGTGAAAATTTTTAACCTTTATCTTCATAAATTCAAATTTTGTTTAAAATTTGTAGATTTTAAAACTAGGTGTATACATCGAAATTATTATCACAAAACAAATTAAGAAACAACCAAATGATTGAGTTTATTTTGTTAAAAATCATAAAACTAGTAGTCACATAAAAGATATAATCATCATGTTATACCACATTCTAAATGAAAAGAATCATCAAGTAATTTGTTATTCTAACAATCTAATCCAATGCTCATCTATGTAATGATTGTGAAGGAAGTCAAGTCTTCCAATATGACACACTTGCTAACTTATGTTAGAAGATGTAGTTCAGAACAGCTGTAGGTTGACGAAAAATCTTGAAAAGTCATCTCTATCATCGGCTGGAAATCCACCTCACCTCAGCATCAAACAGGGTTTTTAGTGGTCAGACTTATCCTAACCATGAGATGGATCTGTCTCGTACAATGGGGGGCACATTGCATATTAGCTTTTAAGACTAATGAATCTAATCCCCAGATGGATGATCTCCGTAAAGATCAACCACATCTATGTTGACTGCGGTCAACATACATATGCCATAACAAATTGAGGTCTGCAAACTCATGGTTCACCGATGATATTTGGACACGATATAGTTTCTTCTAAAACTTATGCTATTTTATGAACTATATTGTGTAAAACCATTTTTAGGATATCCGGTTTCAAGTTCCATGATACTTCAATCATGGGGGCGAGTAGCTTGCTAAACGCCGACTGAGGCTTCGGTTTTCAGTTACCCTCAACCGGACTTTGAGGTTAAAACTGGAAAACTTGTTAGTGTAAAAACTAACATGACTATTTTTTAAAATATCAAAGGTTTTCCGCAAAGATCCTAATTTCCCTAAGGATCCAAATTTTTAAGAAATGTGGGCTTTAAAACCTACCTTTCGACTTTGGTGTAATTTCATTTCGTGTATGTACTCAAAGTGTGTGCATTACATTGTGAAATAAATAAAAGCGTGTGTACTCCAAAGGTGTGTGTAAACTCAAAACGCGTGAGTTTGATTCGTGTGTGAAATAAAAAGTGTGAGTGTGTATATATTGTGACCCGAGTGTGTGTTCCATATAGCGTGAGTTATTGTGTTCCAAAATAAATTGTGTGTCTTGTGTACTATATCGAGTGAGTGTGATTCCCATTTTTGTGTTCTCAATAAAATAAGTGTATTTACTGTAGTAAATTTCGATTTCTTGTAAGTCTTGCTTGAGGACAAGCAAGGTTTAAGTGTGGGGATTTTGATAACGCCAAAATCATACATGTTTATTGCCGTTATTTCGATCCAAAGTTGTTCCATTTGTATGTAATTATTGTACTTATGTATTGTAATTCATGAATATTTGTAAAAGTCCATTGTGAATGAATAAGTGAAGACCAACAGCGAAAACAAAGTTAAAACGAAGATTGAACGCGCAAAACAGCCTGAAAATGCTGATACAGGTCCAAATGCGGCGCATCTACCTCAGATGCGGCGCATCTCTGCACCAAATAACTCCCGACAGTTTCAGATGCGGGGCATTAGGATTTCTGGACCAAAACAGCATCAGATGCGGCGCATCTGAGAGGGATGCGGCGCATCTGTCCCAGATGCGGCGCATCTGGTCCCCTACCGACAGTCCTGAGTGCAGAATAAAGCTGGAATCTACTGAACGTAAAGAGATGCGGCGCATCCCAAAGAGATGCGGCGCATCTGGTCACTTTCTGGTCAAAATACCTAACTTTTGAGCCTATTTAATGGAGCCTTTGGTTACATACTTCATACACCTTCACTACTACGTTCTCCCTCAGTTCTAATACGATTTTCAAGGTTCAAGGAAGGCTACAAGTCAATCTCCACTCTTTCAACATCAAGATTAAGCTAGGATCATTCATCACTATTGGTATTATTGTTCTATATCTTTTAAACATGAATTCAACTTGTATTTACTGTTCCATTAGTTCTATTATGATTATGTTAGGCTAAAAGCCTTGCGTGTTTGCTTCAATGTAAGATTTATGGCTTGGGATTGTTCTATACTTTGATGTTATGCTAGTTATATATATGTTTGATTGATTAAATTATCTAGTTCAACCGTAAGACCCATTGTTATGCTTGCTTAGTTCATTACTTCAATTATATAGATTGCAAACCTATTAATGTGAGTTAACTAGGAAAACAATCTATACTTCAATACACCTAGTAATCTATACGATTAGATGCATAAACTTAAGTGATTTTGTTATGTGTTTAATTCGGTAATTGAATAAGTTCCAAAGCAACATAGTTATGAAATTACCTCAAGTGATTGTTGTAATTTAGGTTTCACGTGAGTTTAACCGGGTTGGATCTAGTTAGTTAATTAATCTAAATCACCATGTTCTTTCAAAAGATCCATTGTTGTAATCATCCTTGTATCCTAGTTCAATTATGTAAGTTATGACTTGGTTTATGTGAGTTTATCAAAAACCATAGCTTATACTTCAACACCTAGTGATCTAGCCACCTATATGTGAGTATAGGATGTTAATTGAACGATATTTAGGATATACAATCGTGTAGTTTACTTAGAGTGATCTTAGTAAACTAGGTTTTATGTGAATTCAACCACGAAAGAATCTTGTTGATTAAACATAGCTCTTAAGTTTATAGAAATTGTGAAATTGATATAAACTGCTCTATTGTAACTATCACATAACAGTTTTAATTATAAATGAACAATCCCTGTCATTTATCAAGCATAGAAGTAAACACCGCATTCTCATTCTTGTTATCCATTATATTTATTCACTGTTTCATTAAACGAAAATACAACTTCAAACACAAACTCCCCCCTTTAGAATAATTAATCGTTGTAAAATCCTTAAAACAAACTTCTTCCTGTGGATCGAACTGGTCAATTTACTTGCTAATTACTGCATGATCGGGTTTTAGTTGCCTGTATTATGTGTTAATTATTAAGCATATTGTCTTCATTTTAAAGGTTACGTCTTAACACATCAACTTTTTGGCGCCGCTGCCGGGGAGCGGTTTTGTTAAAAGATTTTAATAAACTTTGAATTATTCGATCCTTTTGTAGGAATTCAATTCCTAGAAAAGTTACTTTTTATTGTAAGCTTGTGTTTTTGCAATTGGTTTGTTTGTGATGTTGTGATTGCAGGATACGTATTAATGCATGAATCTACGTTCTTCCAACTCTAACTTAATTCCTTCATATCCTGAACCTGAAAGAGAACTTCACGAACGCTTAAGAGCTCAAGAAGTAGAATCTCTTGCTCAGGGTTTAGAATCACTTTCATTATATTCTAACTCTGAACCAATTGTTTAACCAATCATCGAGCCAGTTATTAAAGAAGAGGAAGAGATATCTCAAAACTGACAAATGAACCTTAAAGGATATTAGAAACTAAAATAGTATCAAAACTTGCAATCAATGAAATCATGAACAAAACGAATAAGTAAAAGAGATGACATAAGTAAATCACCCATGCCAAGATCTTGTTAGATTCCTCGAAGGCTTTGTACTCCTAAATATTATTTGGAAGTATACACAAATCAGTGTTACTGTTGCATTAAAATTACATCAAAACAAACACATTAACAATTAAAACTATTCACTTTTCTTAGCAAATACACTAAGTTATCAATCCATCTTATAATCTATTATACATTCATCTACATCAATAACTAATTTAAAAAAAATAAAATTATTAATTGGGAAAATAGGATCCGTATACAATGCAGATGAGGACTACGACTACACACATTTTTTTCAATTCAATTGCCCTGAATTTTGAAACTGAATTTTTGAATATAAAAAAATAAGAAACCGGAGTTCACCGTAATTGATTACTTGGTATAAGCGATTGTGACGGCGGAGATGGCGGCAACGGTGGTCATAGAGGCCACAACCGTTATGGCGGTGGTTGGTGTTTTAACGCCACAGACCCTAACCTTTACCCAAATGAATAATCGTCTTCACTTAAACCTGGAACGATTGACGAATTAAAAGGGTCGAAACAATTGCACGAAGCACACACAAATCGCTTATAGCACAAATCGATCGAAGGAACGTTGTGGAGAAGAAAGATTAGGCTATCCCGAACGTAAAAGGAAAGAACGTGAGAGGAACCGGATTCAAGATTTAAGGTCCGCGTATTTTTTTTATTTTTTTTAAGGGTATTAAGGGTATAATCTTGAATGATTTATTAGCTAATATTTTAAGTGGATGATTAAGGACTGTTGGATCAAGGGGTATTATGATGTAATTTCCTAATCTAATGATAATTAAGGGGGTTTTGAAAACAATTATTAGCTAATCGAGACTCTCTTTTAATGTATATAGTGATTGCCAAGATGTCTTTTGACCACGCATTACATAGCACGCATGATGCGTGGACTTGGTGCGTGATGCATGGTCACTAAGTATTTGCTGGTTATACTAGTTTAGCACACAACACTCATCACACATTGAACACCACACACAGTGCCTAGTTTCGTACGTAGTGCGTGTTGTACATGATAAGATAAGATATTCAGGAAAAGAATTCATGACATTTTGTCGATTATCAAGATCTTAAAAGGCAAAACTGAGATTAACCATGTCAAACACTAATTTTCGAACGAGGCCCAGAAAGCAGCAGTGAACTACCAACAGAACTCAAAAATCTGGAGGGAGTAACGCATATCCTTCAATTTCAGTACGTCGGCTCACTTCCACACCAGCCACCTCAATTCATTGTGAAGTACGTTTATATGCCAACATTATCCACTAAAAATTTAAGTAGCAGTTTCACATCTACACCTATAGAAAACATAGGCAACAGTTCAAAATCACAGACACCAGAACAAGACACACCAACGAAAAGGCAAACTCCATTTGAGCCAGGTAAAAATTCTCACTAAACACTGCACACTTTTCTCATCACTGGAAATTAAATGCAACTTACTTGAAACGAAAACACCAATTAAGGAGCATGGCCGATAAACCCCCACCCCCTCGCACTGCTCCCGCAACGCGATGTGTGATAAGTGACTTTGAGTGAATTTCAAGATCAAAGGGATATCGTTATGTGAAATTTGCTACCTCAAGGAACCGAACTCCCAACCTCTAACTAAGAGGTATGGGTCATTACCACTGGATTAACAAGACAATGATTTAAGACCCAATTGACTCAAAAGCTTAACTTAATTGAACCAAATTTGAGAGTATGGTTCTCAATTATCCGGTATATTATATACCATCTAACTGTTAGAAACAGGGTATGTAAACAGATAATCAGGATATTTCTAGAATCGTGAAACACTTTCCTAATTGAATATTTCGACCCTCCTTGTCTCGGGTTACACGAAATTTTAATTGGGATAAGACTAGAAATGCAAGTCGTTTCCAGACAAGAAGAGCGCGATTTATGTGTATAGATTTGTGTGTTCGTTCTGTGTGAAAATTGAATGAGAATCTGAAAGCAGTTTCCTAAAACTGATTATATAAAACAGTTTTGGCGGTTACCAAATGAATGGTTATGACGGTTGAAAAAGGAGCGGGAAAAAACGTTTTATTTTAACGTTTCATTAAAACGTATCACCTGGGAGCGGGGCCCTAGCCCCCTCGACCCCCGCCCGCTCACCTGGGAACGGGGCCCCAGCCAGGGGCTCTGCCCCTTAGACCCCGCAAGGGGGCGCAGCCCCCTTGACCCCGCCATTACCGTGCACCAGTGTCTAGTTCACTCTTATGAGCGTGCACTCCGCACTCACCGAACCCATGTTAAGTATCACTAGTCAACTCCTGCTTTCTAGTAAATCACAATCAACTAAAATGATAGTTGGATGACACTCAAATCACCAAGCAACATTATCATCCTGCACATAAAATGCCTCAGAAATATGTGATACATAATTCTGAACAGAATTTAGATTAAAATCAGAATTCTGACCTTGGTTAGAAACGTGGTCCTTAGACCCATTTCCCGAACCAGACGTGCTTGCACCACCCGTATTCTTATTAGAATAACATTCTTTCTTGAAATGGCCGTATTTTCTACACTTCCAACAAGCATTTTTATCCTTCTCGTTGGAATCATTGTTCTTTCCATTAAACTTACGTTTCTTTCCATTGGACCGTTTGTTGTTCTTTTTGTTCTCACGGTTACCATCTTCTATCATATTGACATATGGATGATGCCGCTTCTTTACCCTTTCCCTTACCACTTACTTCAACCCGTATTGCTTCCTCAATACGTAAGTGGCCTCCCAATTCAGTCAAAGACATTTCTTCCTTTTTGTGTTTTAAAGTATTTTTAAAAACTTGCCACGAAGGGGGCAGTTTGTCAATAATACATGACACCGAGATAGATTCGTCCATTTTAAAATTATGTTGTGACATCTGTCCCAAAATTCTTTGAATTTCATGGAACTGTTCCATCACAGGCCTTGAATCTATCATCTTATAATTATTAAAATTACTGACAAGAAACTTCTTACTAGAAGCGTCTTCTGCCATGTATTTTGATTCAAGTGACTCCCATAATCCCTTTGCAGATTCAGCAGTTTGATAAACATCAAAGAGGGCATCAGACATACCGTTAAGAATATGGCCGCGACATATGTAGTCATCGTTTTCCCACTTTGCTCGTTTCCTGTATTGCTCCAAGGTTTCATCTTCAACCGCTTCTGGCATGGGGGTAGACAGTACATAAACAACCTTCAAAGTTGTGAGAAGAAAGTGCATCTTCTTCTGCCAGCGCCTGAAATCAATACCATCAAACTTGTCCAACTTTGCAAACTTTGCAGTCATCTCATTCACCGATTCTCCACTCATGATTATCAACGAAATTATTCAATTAGTTTGTTAGAAACAGGGTATGTAAACAGATAATCCGGATATTTCTAGAATCGTGAAACACTTTCCTAATTGAATATTTTGACCCTCCTTGTCTCGGGTTACACGAAATTTCAATTGGGATAAGACTAGAAATGCAAATCGTTTCCAGACAAGAAGAACGGGATTTATGTGTATAGATTTGTGTGTTCGTTCTGTGTGAAAATTGAATAAGAATCTGAAAGCAGTTTCCCAAAACTGATTATATAAAACAGTTTTGGCGGTTACCAAATGAATGGTTATGACGGTTGAAAAAGGAGCGGGAAAAAACGTTTTATTTAAACGTTTCATTAAAACGTATCACCTGGGAGCGGGGCCCCAGCCCCCTCGACCCCCGCCCGCTCACCTGGGAGCGGGGCCCTAGCCATGGGCTCTGCCCCTTGGACCCCGCCATTACCGTGCGCCAGTGTCTAGTTCACTCTTATGGGCGTGCACTCCGCACTCACCGAACCCATGTTAAGTATCACTAGTCAACTCATGCTTTCTAGTAAATCACAATCAGCTAAAATATAGTTGGATGACACTAAAATCACCAACAATAACCGATAGTATAGTGACACGTGTACATGGCTAACGTTATTATTCTCGTTGTTTACTAGCCTGACGCACAATCTAAATCGACACCTCATAAGGGGCGTCTTTCTCGTCATTTTTTTGCCAAACAAGACGCAAAATCAAAAACCATGCTTCGTAAGAAGCAGCCTAATACTCTATAATTCAATATTCAAACACCTAATACTCCATAACTTGATACCATTTGTACACTCCATAAATTGATACCATTTTTACGTTAAATAATAATATCCTTGTCCTAATAAAAAATTAAAAATGACCAAATTTAATTTTGATTACGTACCTAGTTCGTGGGTATATAATTTCTTCACATGGATATTCAATTCACTTAACCCACCTTTTTTTTTTTTTTTTTTTTATTCAATTCACTTAACCCACTCTACTTAGGAGCATTTGATTCGTGAAATTTAGAAGGATTAATGAGATTTGCATTTCAAAATCCACTAAATTTTATGTTTGGTTGAAGTATTTGAACTTGGGATTTCAAAATCGCATTTTGTAATCTCATGTTCCAAATAAGTTATTTTTATATTTTTGTTTGTTTTATTGTATACGTCTTACGTTTACTTTTTTTTGTTTACGTTTTACGTTTTACGTTTTACGTTTAAGTTTTACGGTGGACGTTTACGTTTTACGTTTACGATTTATGTTTTACTTTTAAATTTTACGGTTGCCGTTTACATTTTACATTTACGTTTACGTTTTATGTTTACGTTTTACGCTCTACATGTTAATTTTACGATTACTTGTTAATGTATACGTTTTACGGATACATGTTATTACATGTTTACATTTTATTTTACGTTTTACATTTATACAATACGTTTTCTAATTTACGCTTTGCTTTTTCATTTTATGTTTAGCGTTTACATATGTTTACATTTACGTTTATTTATTATGTACATTTTACGTTTTATAAATTCCTGGATTTCAAATCTTTTGAACTGAACACATAATTTGATCAAATCATGGGACCTAAAATTCTGAAATACTCTAACCAAACACTACCATCTTAGGGTTTTCTTCGATTTGGAATTGAACACGTACGTGGTTTATAATGATTCCGATTGCAGGTAAGGGTTTTTAAACCCATACCCGTCACAGCTTCGTTACCTTCGTTCTATATCAAGGAGAAATTTGTCTTTGGACTTGTCTAATTCTTCGTGAGATTCTGAATTTTGATTACAAAAATGGGTGCAGACCAGTTATTCGAATCTATGACTGAAATCTTATGAGTAAAGACGGTCAGAATCGAAGTAAATATGAGCCAGTTATTCTGCCAAGTAAGGCTTTGGATTATTTCCTTTTTCAATATAAGTAATTAATTTAAGGGAAAATTCAGAAGCAAAGTGATGTTATTAAAATTGATATTTTGTGTTTGGTGGAAGGCAATGTTGTACCAGAGAGTCTTCATTTCTACATTTAGTCTGAAAGGTAAGTTACGATGTTTAGCGTTACAGCCTTTATTTGATCCAGTTTTAGTTTTAATTTCGAATTTGATATGAAGATGATGGGAAAGAAATTAGGGTTTATGTTGGGAAAATATTCCACATCGGTAATGGACAAAAACAAATATATGCATATAAGTCAAAGAGGAAGTCCCTCTGTAACCAATTGGTTTTAGAAAATGATGGACTCTTGGACTTATATGTTGTACATGTTATTACACTATACGATTTATCAATTCTGTCATGGTATCAGAGCTTAGGTGGACGGTTTGTTCTACAGCGAGTTCGAGTCAGGCCCCCATGAGTGTGTCGCCATCGCTACAAAGAGATTGAGTCAGGCCTTCTTCTTGCCGCCATCTCTACAACCGTTCCACGCCTCGATGTGAGGGGGCGTGTTGTAAAAATATCCCACATCGGTCATGGACAAAAACAAATGTATGCATATAAGTCAAAGGAGAAGTCCCTCTATAACCAATTGGTTTTAGAAAAGGATGGACTCTTAGACTTATATGTTGTACATGTTGTTACACTATTACAAATGTATGCATATAAGTTAAAGGGGAAGTCCCTCTATAACCAATTGGTTTTAGAAAAGGATGAACTCTTAGACTTATATGTTGTACATGTTGTTACACTATACGATTTATCAATTCTGTCAGTTTATGATATTTGGTACGACAAGCTGAAGGTGAAGCAGAGTTAGAAACCGAGAAAGAAAAATGACATTAATATCCTGGCACGTGTCAAAATGTAATGGGATTTTTTACGTGCATCGATGATTCAGGTAAAAATAAAACTACAGAGATTATATTACAGATCATATATACTACCCATATGGTTGAGTGCAAAACACCTACAGCTTGGAGTCTCGCACGTGTTCATTGAATTAAGGAGTCCATCTTTTATTGTCAATGTGGAGAAAGAAGTTAAAATCAATATGTGTTCGGATGCATATCTGATTCGAGCTTGCGAGGTCTTGGACTTGAACTCCATCGGTTATGGTTTTGTTGACGTGTTCACTTCGAATGTAACAACCCAAACCTTGATATGCCCAAAATATGACCCAAAAAAAATAAATTTCTGGACTAGTACATCTGGACGGCGTCCAGGATCTTGGACGGCGTCCAGTACTGAAGGCCTGGCGGCGTCCAGCCTTTTGGGACGGCGTCCCATTACACTGTCAGGGACTGATCCCCGTACTCACTTACGTGAGCGGAAAACCCGCTTCCCGACACTTTCTTACGAAAATCTTTTCGCAACAAGTCGTAATAAGTTAAACTAAGAGATTTCCACAATCAATTCAAGTTTCACAACATCGGGCCCACATCGACCGTTTTACGTGTTTCGTTCAAAAATACAAGTTTCGACCGTACTAGTTTAATTTCCAAACTACACTAGAGCATGGTGTTTGGGGTTAAACTACCCAAATCTTGATCGAACTTCCAAAAAGCTAAAACCCCCGAGAGCCACAACTATTTCAAGCGAATACCTTTGCCTTTGTCCACGCCGGAGCCTAAAAAGGTAAACAACGAGAGGGTAAGCTAATGCTTAGTGAGTACAATAATTACACATACACATATATAACCCATCTATTTGCAATCGTACCCACTAAATACCTCATACAAAAACATAACCCAAATAGCATGCCGTCATACTCATAATGCTAACAACTCGTACGCTATCACAACACCACATTAACATATACTCGACAAAATATAAATATAGCATGCTAAACAAATATCCAACAACATAATATGGTTAACCATAATGCTATGGTGCTACCGGCTCGTGGTTCACACCATACGCATTTGAGTCTCACTCTTTTATAGTGCTACCGGCTCGTGGTTCACACTTTCTTTATAGTGCTACCGGCTCGTGGTTGACACTTGTTTATAGTGCTACCGGCTCGTGGTTCACACTTGTTTATAGTGCTACCGGTTCGTGGTTCACACTTGTTTATAGTGCTACCGGCTCGTGGTTCACACTTGTTTATAGTGCTACCGGCTCGTGGTTCACACTTGTTTATAATGCTACCGGCTCGTGGTTCACACTTGATGCTACCGGCTCGTGGTTCACATCATGATACATCACATACATGCTATGGTACTACCGGCTCGTGGTTCATACCATAACACTCACAAATAAATACGCCATATACATACACGCATAATTATTCCACTCACCTTAACGTCTTTGGTGAGATTAACAAGCTCGCAACCTTCAATGCGACGTACCTATACGTTATGCATATAATCAATTATACAATCAAGTTGGTCAACCAACTTACTCACCATTCTAGTGTCATTTTGACCCATGGTGCCAATTTTCGACCCATTAGCACCTTTAACCCAAATCCTTAGGTCATCTTTGCCAAAACTCTAGCACTAGCAAGTTTTGGGTCTTAAATCATTCATTAACACAAGGTTATCGCATTTACACACACACTTAGACAACTTAGGTCATCAAAGACCCATTTCAAGGTTCACACACCCATTTGGTCACCAAATACCCACTTACATCACATCTAGGTGTGCTAGTAGTTAACTAACCAATTTAAGACTCACAAGTACCAATTTACACATTGGAACCCTAGGTTAGTTACTATTGAGTCTTCATAACTCAATCTTACCCAAGAACACCCAAAATTACCCAATATGGATATTATGTTCATCTATGACCCAAACCCTAACCCTTAAACAACATAAAATAAGGAAATTAGGTTTAGGACTTACCACCACTATCACAACGTAGCTAGGAAGTAGATGAACAACTTTAAAACACGCGTTTTGGCCCGAAACTAGCTTCTTCCTCTTTGGATTGAACTTTCTCACACTAGAACCGTTTTCTCTCTCTAGAATTGAAGTGGAAGAGGATAAGGTAGATGAAGTTGGTGTAATGACACCCACCAACTGATCTCTAGGCCTTTAAGTCATCCCCCAAGTGAAATTACCAAACTACCCCCTTTAAATATCTAAAAGTGGGACAGCTGGTCCACCAGTCCATCTGAACAGCGTCCAAATTTCTGGACGGCGTCCAGTCCTTCACTCTTGGACGGCGTCCCACCTCTTTGGACGGCGTCCCAACCAACTAAGGAAAATTGGTTCTTACAACTCTCCCCCACTTGAACCGAATTGCGTCCTCGCAATCCAAGTAGCATGACAAGAGGGAAGATACACCAACACAAACTATTCGGTCTCCCAAGTGAACTCAGAACCTTTACTACGACGCCATTGAACTTTATAAGTTCTGACCTCTTTATTCCTCAACCGTTTGACCTTCTCATCAAGTATCGCAATCGGCTCCTCAACATACTCTAACTTGTTGTTTAGCTCAATTTCATCTAAAGGCATCCATGAAGAATCATCCGCAAGACACTTACGGAGATGGGAAACATGAAATGTATTATGGATCCCCGCAAGCTCTTCGGGTAATTCCAAATGGTACGCAACTTCACCAACACGAGCTAAAATCTTAAATGGCCCAAAAAACCGAGGAGCTAACTTTCCCCATTTTCGAAACCAAATAATACCCTTCCATGGTGAAACCTTAAGCATCACCATGTCACCTTCTTGGAACTCAAACAATCGCCTACGTTTGTCGGCATACGACTTTTGTCTATCTTGAGCCGCTTTCAAGTGAGTCCGAATCATATCAATCTTGCTATTTGTCTCTAAAACCAAATCGGTACTCCCGACTTCTCTTTGACCCACTTCACCCCAACAAATCTGATTTCGGCACCTTCGCCCATAAAGCATCTCGTAAGGTGGCATCCCGATACTAATATGATAACTATTATTGTACGATAATTCCACCAATGGTAAGTGTTCATCCCAACTACCCCCGAAATCAATAATGCACGCCCGTAACATATCCTCCAAGGTTTGATTCGTACGCTCAGTTTGACCGTCCGTTTGAGGATGATACGTCGTGCTCAATTTCAATTGTGTGCTCATATCTTCATGAAATTTATTCCAAAACCGAGATGTGAAACGGGTATCTCGATCCGAAATAATAGATATAGGAACTCCATGCCTCGATATCACCTCCTTGATAAATAACTTAGCCAAAGTCTCCGACGATATTGTGACGACCCGGGAATTTTCGACCAAATTTAAACTTGATCTTTATGTGATCTCGACCTGATAAGAAAAGTCTGTTAAACTGAGTCTACGAATTTTTGAACTGTTTCATATATGCAATTACCCTTCAACTATTTTCGACGATTCACGAACAATTAATTGTAACCTGATATGTATATATATATATATATATATATATATATATATATATATATATATATATATATATATATATAATTAGAAATATAATTTTAACTATTGTATGTTGTTGTTACCAAAATTAATGTAGGTAAAATATAACAAAATTGATGACTGCTTGTCAACTCATTTCACTTGTTTTTAGATATAAGGTTTTTATTATTTTACTTTTTTAATTCTACGATTTTTGCTTATGAATTAAATCCCACTAGTCTCTTGGCCATATTACAAATGAGAACCCACACCTGCATATAGTGTGCATTCACTACCGACACCTATCAAGATCATTTACCTGCTTATTACTATAGTTAATTGAATGAATCACTGTTGGTGATTGAAATACATGTCCACAACTATCTATCAATATCCATCAAATAACTCTTATCTATTTTATATAACAATATTTACATAGACATAGTTGAAAACCGAGGACAACCTTTCTTCTACAATCACTTTTATATTTTTTTTCTTTCTTCTTTTATCAAACCCAATCCATTGAACACCCTTAATTCTGCTCCAAGAACCACCTTATAAATCACCAACGATCACTCTTAAATCCAGGCTGCTATACGTGTGTTCTCTACTCCAAAAACCTTTCGAAAACCTGCTGCAAACCCTTTACTACTCGTTGCTGCTCCTGCTGCTGTACCTGCAATAATCAAACCACTCTTTTCAACAATTATTGAACACAAATGATTGTTACTTGATTTTTTTTAACACAATGACTAACGAAACACCACACAAGAACCTGTTTCTTTCTTGTTACAATCACTAAACAAACCCTCACAACATGTTAGCTGCAAACGCCTTTAAAACAGTTTGTACTTCCTGTTTTCGATTCAAATACCAACATTTAACACCTACGGATGACTGCTGTAAGACATGTTTCTGTTCTCTGTTTAAGACAGCACCACACTCAAAACAAACATCATCACCTTCAGTTTCTGTTTCATCCCAATCAAACCGCCAAAACAAACACAATAACCTCACTTTGATCACCTCCATGATCAATCATCAACTTCTCTTTTTATCTTTTAAATTCTGCTGTCCTACTACTACTACCATCACATTCAAACCATTAAAGTAGTCCAATACAACCCACAACCCACATACAGCATCACTTAAAAATTATTGCAGCTGCTAGTCTTTCTTTACAATTGACTGTTCGAGGTAAAACAAACGACCAATAAACTATCATTGTTTATCATTATGTAATCCCTTCAAATACAGAGAAAAACATCAATTCATCAAATAATTTATGATTCAATTATATTTTCACAACATTTGTCAATCGACAAATTGTTGAGATCCTCAAAACAAACGGTACAGCTTAAAAATTTAATTAACAACTTATTTCGATCCCTGGATACTTGTTTATACCTCGTAAGGTATTAATCTCAATCGATTTACAATTCTATATTCCAAATTCAAAGCCAACAACTAAAACTTTAGTTCCAAATTTCGATTCATGAAATAAAAAGTGATTATGGAACAAATCATTGATTACGAGTGTTTTATGAGAGGTTCTAAATACTTTTTGAGAAAGAATTCATACCTGGACCACTTTAATTTCAGTTTTGACTCTCAACTTCATCATCATCATCGTCCATGTTCCTAACAAACTTGTAGTGGTTGTTGTTCATAACCGTGACCCCCTTCACAAAAATCCCTTTAGCGTAGATATAGGAAACGAACCTAATCGATCTGGTAACATGATTTTTACGGAGATGATTTTGAAGAAAAATTTGAAGTAGGTTCGATTAGGGATGAACCTGTCGGTAATCAAAGGAAATGGTGGAAATAAGCAGATCAGCGAATCAGTTAAAAAGGGGTATTGGATTGGATCTAATATTGGGCTTCGAGTATTTTTTTTATATGATGGATCCATTATAAGCCCACAAATTTCCTAGGGGTAATATTATTATTATTATTATTATTATTATTATTATTATTATTATTATTATTATTATTATTATTATTATTATTATTATTATTATTATTATTATTATTATTATTATTATTATCTAACTAGTATTATTAATATCATTAGTATTAAAAGTATCAATTTTTTTAATATATCATTATTAACAATATCATTGTTTTTATTAAAATTATCAATACCTTATCATTTTTATCATTACTAATATTATTATTATTAATATCATTAAGATTACTAGTATTATTATTAAAATTATCATTATTATTATTATTTTAACAATATTATTATCAATTAGTATTATTATTATAACCATTATTATTACCTTATTATTATTATGTTATTATTAATATTATTATTATTAATTTACATTATTATTAAAGACTATCATTTTTATTATCATTACTATTTTGATTATCATTATTATTTTAATTATCATTATTATTATTATTTTTATAACAGATAAATATTATACTTATATTACATATAATTATATACTAAACATATTAACATTATTTTTTTATAAATATTACAAATAATAAATTTTTGATAAAATACTAATATACATATTAAGATACCGACATGTATAACTATTAATCATTTTAAAATAAATATACAAATTAAATACACATAACATATAAACTAAAATATAATATATATAAATTTATTCGATTACAAATATATGTGTTAATATACATTAATGATATAGGTCCGTGAATCCGAGATCAACCCTACACTTATTCAATGTGGTCATATGTATTTTTACTACAAAATACAGTATGATGAGTTTCATTTGCTCCCTTTTTAAATTCTTTTGCAATATATATTTTTGGGACTGAGAATACATGCGCTGCTTTTATAAATGCTTTACGAAATAGACACAAGTGATCGAAACTACATTCTATGGTTAGATTATTAAACCGAATATGCCCCCTTTTTAGTCTGGTAATCAAAGAATTAGGGAACAGACACCCTAATTGATGAGAACTCTAAAGATAGATCTATCGGGCCCAACAAGCCCCATCCAAAGTACCGGATGCTTTAGTACTTCAAAATTTATATCATGTCCGAAGGAGGATCCCGGAATGATGGGGATATTCTTATATACATATTTTGAATGTCGGTTACCAGGTGTTCAATCCATATGAATGATATTTTTGTCTCTATGCATGGGACGTATATTTATGAGAAATGAAATTCTTGTGGTCTATTAAAATGATGGAAATGATTATTTATGTAAACTAATGAACTCACCAACCTTTTGGTTGACACTTGAAAGCATGTTTATTCTCAGGTATGAAAGAAATCTTCCGCTGTGCATTTGCTCATTTTAGAGATATTACTTGGAGTCATTTATGACATATTTCAAAAGACATTGCATTCGAGTAGTCGAGTTTATCAAGATCATTATTAAGTCAATTATAGTTGGATGTAATATGAAATGTATGCATGTCGTCAACTTTCAATGAAATGAAAGTTTGACTTTTAAAAATGAATGCAATGTTTGTAAATGTATCATATAGAGATCGAGTACCTCGCGATGTAATCAACTGTTGTGAATCGTTTATAATCGATATGGACTTCGTCCGGATGGATTAAGACGGGTCTCTACAGTTGGTATCAGAGCGGTGGTCTTAGCGAACCAGGTATGCATTAGTGTGTATAACTGATAAGTCGTTAGGATGCATTAGTGAGTGTTGACTTCGACCGTGTCTGCATGTCAAAAGTTTTGCTTATCATTTCGTGTCAAAAATTACTTGTTTATCATCCTTAAAGTTTAGACACGTCTTACTGCCGCTATTGCATAGACAGTGTATAGATAAATTCATATCTTAGCATATCTGTTGTTGTTACCTTTGCCTGACAGCTTCCGTAGATTCCTCCGTTATGTATTGCAAGGTACTAATCTACATCCTATAATCTATTTCTTATCGAAAATTCTTCATATAATTGTACGGGATGAATCCTTCAACCAGTTCGAGTCCCTCGAATTCCAATAGCTATTCCGATAGTTATTCTGACAGCTATTCTGACGTGGACGTTCACCTGAGCTCCGAAAGCAGCGTCACCAGAATGAATCAACCAACCAACCATCCCCAATTCATATGATGAGTTCGTAGTCGACTTAATTAATGGAGACGAGAAGAAGGCAATCCTTTCCCTCAACCAAATTCACCTCTTGGTGAAGAACCTGAAGCACTTACCCACGAACCACACCGAAACACCATTTTCACCCTCATTTCCCGAATATCTCACCACGATTATATTCTATCTAAAATTCTAAACCTTATTCATCCATTCGTTCCGACTGACAATAATCCCGGAGTAATACAAGAAGTCAGCGAACTTAGCGCCCGAGTTATAGTCTTGGAAAAATATGGTGCAAAAATTTACCAGCTTCAGCAACATCACTGGCACCAACAGTACCACCAACATCAATACCAGTACCACCAACAACCCAAGTTTCAACATCACACGCCTCAACATCTCATTATGTACCCCGAGCATAATCATCATTCTACGTATCATTTTACATCATTTATCTTCGTTCGATATGGCGATTATGAAATCTCTAATGTTTTAGAGATTATATATCCTAGTTCTAACGGTAAACCATATGAGTTTAATATCATATTAACTCAATGAATCCATGATTACATCTGAAGAAAATATATATGTATATATGTTTTCATAAAGATTGTAATTAAAAATTCTTTCGTACAAAGTGTTAATCGTGAAAATATTTTAACGGGTAGGTAATACCGGAGGAATATTCAGATTTCACATTAATAAATTACACTGTACATTCTTCGAAGCTGATTCAACAGTCGTTTACTATCCTACTTACATCCACCGATATGTGTATCCGTTCACCGCAGAATAACCATTTTTATTCAAATTCATATTTGGATTTTGATTTATCATAATCCAACAAGTGGCATAATGAAGAAAACATTGGACAAAATAAAATTTGTTAGAAACAAACAAATTAACTATGAGAAATTTTGTTAAGAATCCACGCTAACTGTTTCCAGCTAACTGTTCCTAGCTAACTGATTACATTTTATTTATCGCAGTTTATTTATCGCAATTTTAATTATCGTCATTTAATTTCTGTTATTTACTTTACGCATTTTATTTATCGTCATTTAATTTCTGTATTTATTTTACGCACTTTAAATATCGGGACACGTATACAAGGTTTTGACATATCATATCGACGCATCTATATATATTATTTGGAATCACCATAGAAACTCTATATGCAGTAATGATCGAGTTCTCTATACAGGGTTGAGGTTGATTCTCAAATAATATATATACTTTGAGTTGTGATCGAGTCTGAGACGTATACGGGTCACGATACG
The DNA here is from genome assembly GCF_046630445.1 of Rutidosis leptorrhynchoides. Taxonomy (NCBI): domain Eukaryota; kingdom Viridiplantae; phylum Streptophyta; class Magnoliopsida; order Asterales; family Asteraceae; genus Rutidosis; species Rutidosis leptorrhynchoides. Next base: position 283,198,560 of record NC_092341.1, on the reverse strand, counting down.
TATTAATTAATTCGAATATTATATATTAAATTATATATGAATTATTGGACTGTTAAATGTGGACTATCGACTGTGGACTAATGACATTGGACAATTAAAATGAATTAAAATATTGATTATAACATATGAAACTAAATAATTCTTCAAGTTTGCCACTTGAATTCATCTTAAACTTCATTTGTATCTCGACGATTACAATCTGCGTTTAAATCTTTCATGATTCTTGAAACCTCTCAATTAAGAAACAACTGAAAAGATGAACCAACCGCACTTCATCTATGGAAGAAAAGATTGACGCATACAGTTATGCACCTGAAAACTCATGGACCCTAAGTAAAAGTTTAACACGTGTCTGTGTTAGCTCCTTTGGCATTTTTATTACCGAAATTAACATTGCAACTCTTTTTCAAATTAGCCAATTTTATCACAGCTTCAACAAATCAACTTCAACTTCCATTCGAATTAGCCTTATTATAACCTCGATATATAAGTTTGCCTGTCGTCATCGTTACCGGAGAACCGTTTATATTTCACCACATTAGCAGTAAAATTACCATCAACTTCAAAGAATTTGGACTTTCCAAAAACTCATTATATTCATTGAAGCCCCATCTTGTATTCATCTATACCTTGTAACAATAATTGCCATACCAATTACCGGGAATCAGCAATCAGTATTTCGAATCTCGTAGCATTTCTTCATCAATAGTTATATGTATACATATAACACTTATCTCCTAGGATTACGATCTTCAATTCTGAAATTTTGAAAAGGCACCCAGTTTACGAATCGATACTCTGAATGTTGGAAAAGCTCAGAAACGTTGGAACTGGAAAACGGATATAGTTAACCATGAAGGAGGCCAAGGACAAATACAAGGACCATTGATGTCGTAGCGTGGGGTTACGAAATATACTATATTTTTAATACGGAATGCTACAAAATTTAACAAGTTTTAATTAAATATTTACAAAATGGATATACCAAAACCTTGCTACAACACAATAGGCAGTGTACCTAGTCGCGGAGTAGTATAGTTTTTAGTAAGTTCGGTTCGTTCCACAGGGAGACGGGCTTATGAAACACTTATTTTTATATAATTATATTTGTACAAAAATATATAAATATATATATAAAAAGTGGGGGTTTTACCGTTTAATGACCGGTTTGTCGATTTATATTTTAAGTGAAGCGTATAGTAAATGACGATATTTAAATAACAATATAAAATAAATAACAATAATTGAAATGACAATAAATAAAAGTACGAGAAAAAATGAAATAAAATATATTATGCTTATTTAAACTTCCGTAACCATGATGTTTGACGTGTTGATTTTAGTTTTATGCCCATGGGTTAATTGTCCTTTGTCCTGGATTATTTAATATGTCCGTCTGGTTTTTGTCCATAACAGTCCATCAGTCATAAATATAAAGTGCGAGTGTCCTCGTCAAATTATTATTATACCCGAAGTTAAATATTCCAACTAATTGGGGATTCGAATTGTAACAAGGTTTTAATACTTTGTTTAATGAATACACCAGGTTATCGACTGCGTGTAAACCAAGGTTTTACTACTTTGTTAACAATTACACCAATTACCCTTGAATGTAATTTCACCCCTGTTTTAATTATTCTAGTGGCTATTAATCCATTCCCGTGTCCGGTTAAATGAACGATTATTCGTACATATAAATACCCCGCCCATCGTGTCCGATTGAGTGTATATGGTAATTTATAGGGACGCCCAATTGTAAATCTTTATATTAACATTAACAAACTATCATTTAGTTAAACAAATATAAAGCCCATTAATAGCTCATAGTCTAATTTCCACAAGTGTCGTTCTTTTATCCAAACCCCAATTATGGTACAAAGCCCAATTACCCATTTTAGTAATTAGCCCAACATCATGATTACTTCGGATTAAATAAGTATAATAATAACTTAGTTACGAGACATTAATTTAAAAAGGAGAACATAGCTTACATTGATTATTTATCGCGTAGTGGTACACGGACAGAATTTCGACTTCAAAAACCCGTAAAATAACCTTTACATAACCCGAACTAATCTAATATAACACTAATCTATACTACATATATATATATATTTATTATCTTATGGAGTATTATTATTATTATGTTGGTGTGTGTTTCAAACTCGGACGAAAAATGGCAAATTTATAGACCAGGCCTGATTCTGATCCTCATGCGACTCGCATGGGAAATAGCCTTCTGGCCATGCGACTCGCATGGCCACCAGAATCCAGCTCAATCATTTTTGTTTTCTTGTTCGTCGACATAATTTAAAATAAATATAAATATATAAATAATTAATATAATTATTTATATATTATATTTTATTCTTGTGCATAGTAGACTAGATATTTTTGGTCCGTTGCGTCGGGCGTTTCTTCTTGGCTCGGGTCCCGGTTCCGGATTTTCGGACGTCTTCGCGTATTATTTTATATCGTGTACTTTGCGTTCCGCAACTTGTACTCTTGTCATTTTTAGACGTTCTTCATCAATAATTTGAACCACTTTAATTGTATCTTTGTACATTTGAGCATTTTGGACCTTTCCGTCTTCAATTCTTCGTTTTCGCCTTTTGTCTTCGCACTTATTAAATATAAACGAATATTACTTGAATATGGAACAATTACAACTAAATAATTTACATATTGGGAGGATATTGCTACTAAATATATGTTCATTTGGAGCACTATCAAATATCCCCACACTTGAACGTTGCTTGTCCTCAAGCAATACATAACTTGAAATTATAATACATCACACGAATCACTTCTTTATTCTTCACACTTTGTACATCAGTGATTTTGATATGGCGGTATAAATAATGATAGTAACGATAGAACCATGGTTAAAGGTGGGTGTGTCATCCACAGTTGCCTTGGGTTTAGGTCAACGACACTTACAATCAAATAGCCGATTTACTTTCGGTTTCCAAAGCAAAGTGCACATTTGAAAGGCGGTTTACAGTCCCACATGACTATAAAAATGTAGATCCTTAAGGAAATTGGATCTTTATGAAAACATTTGATCTTTTGAAAATTCAAGCTAGATTTTACCCTAGACAAGTTTTCTGATTTAATCCATTCTTTGGTGTTGCAAAATATATTTGTGGATCAATATTTTGGCTTAAAACTTTTAGGTTCGTGTAATCCACTGCTATCCTGGTATCGGAAAGCACACATCCAGTTTACTTGTTCCGTATATTACCTTTCGGTAAACTACCGTCCGGTTGTAAAGGAAAGCGATGAACAAGAAACTGTTAAGGCAATGTCTAATGACATGCATTTGTTCATGGTCTAAAAACGTGTCGGATGCTAGAACTATCCTTGGTAGGAGCAATAGTAAAGATCATCCTATGATTTTTCGGTCTGGCACAAGGTCCTGTCTCCGACCATGCTATGCAACCACCGTTCTTACGGTTGACACCCAATTTGGTTCAGGTGACCTAATGAATTCTAGGTGAATTCCTAGGATTTTACGTTCAATGGTAATGAACGCATTGAAAATGGGTTTTCAGAAAACAAATCGGTTTGTATTTTTGATCAAAATATTTTCTCGTTCAAGCTCGAGTTTAGATATCATCGAATTCCATGAGTTTGTAATTCTCAATCTTTAAGGTCAATCTCAAGGATTGAGTAATATCAGGCTTAAAAGCTGATTTTTAATCTTTTAAGGAGATTATCCTTTCTGGGGATCTGATTCATTAGTCTTATCAAGCTAATTTGCACGGTGCCCCCCCATTGTACGAGATAAATCCTTCTCATGGTTAGGATAAATCTGACCACTTGGCGACCCTGTTTGATGCTGAGGTCCGTGGATTTCCAGCCGATTTTAGTGATGACTTTTCTAGATTTTTCGTCAACCTACAGCTGGTCTGGACGACAACTTCATGACCTAAATCAAGAAGCGCGTGTCTTTTTCGGAAGACTTTACTTCCTTCTAATGATGGAATTGATTCATCGTGTAGATCCATCTTTCTTTCAAAAGTATCACAATAAACCGGGTAAAACTATTAATTTAGTTCAAAACAAAAGCACCTGCAATAACTTTACAGAAACATGTGATAGATAATTTTTAATAACTTGGTATATTCTCCCCACACTTAGTTTCTTTCTTTGCCTTGTTATTTTCCTTTATTCCATTTTAAATGAATTCAAGCGTTTTGGGTTGTTTCTCAATTTATGTCCTTTTCTAGGTAACGATAATTTCGGTATTAACACCTAGTTTTCATCGTTCATAAATATGTATAAACATGATTTTAAATTTATTTAGTTGAAAATTTTTCAAATTTTCACAAAATTTGGCAAATAAACCAAGTGTAAAACCGAGAGAATTTATAACCCTTCCCCACACTTGAGATCATGCAATGCCCTCATTTGCATGAAATCAGACTCTAATTATAAATTCATGAGGGTGATTAGTGTAGAAAAGTGATTAAGAATACCTAGTTTGTACTTACAAAGCTCGTCGAATGATAGATGGCGCGCCTCATCGTTCATTCCTTCTTGTATTATCACACATGTTTTTCTTCAAAAATGGTTGCTTTTCTGAACTGTTTGCTAATCTTCGAAAATGCATCTTTTACCCTAATTTATTATGCATGTTTATTAACGAGTTATGCACTAACCCGAACCCCTAATTTAACGTTAAGTGGGGTTAGACTTCCCCACACTTAGCTGACGACATGTGAAATCGGTGGAATAAGTTCCACGAATTAAAATAGTGAGCCAGTTATTTGCATCTCGGGTGGTGTATAATATATCAATGGGTTTAAAGTTTAGACTCACCCGATCGTCACTACTTAATTCTTTTTTAAGTGTAGCTTTTAGTAAATGGATATGTCTCTTTTCTGGTTCTTGGTCAAATGGATCGATATACACCGACATACTTATATCTATAGGGTGGTCAATTCCAAAAGTGTCCTTCCGTTTATTCTCGGGATTAAAGTTTTCACCTCTATTACCCAATTGGGTGAAATCCGAGGTGTCATTATCTATTACAGCTCGTAGTTCATCTTCAGTAGATGACTCGTCTATTGAGAATATTGGGTTGGAAAGTTGTGGGATGGTAAAGTTCGGTTTGGCCTCGGGGGTAAAATTTTCAACGTTATCGTTTTCCCAAGAGTACCAATTTGTCACCCTTTCTTCTTCTTCATCCTCCATTGATGGATTGATTATTTCGTCGGTAGAGGCTAATGTGTCGATATGTTGTGAATTTGATAAGACTGAATAAAAAGTATCATCGGGATAGTTGGTGATTTCGGAGCTCTCGAATTCATCAAAATTCGATGATTTGAGATTTTCTTGCACACGACTCCTCAGATCAACAGGTGTGTAATCTGATAGAGTTTCAGCTTGCCGGTTTACAAACTCTCTCATTTGTTCCTTTTGAGCATCAAGTTCTTCGAGTTTGATTTTCATATTGTCTAAAGAATTTTCGGACACGTAATTTTCCTCGTCTTCTGGTTGTTGAGTTTGGATATATTCTTGGGAATAATCCCAGTTTGAATTGCGTTCTTCATAATCGTTCCATTCAGGTTCTGTGGGTACGTAATTTTCCATAGGAACGTAATAATAACATTCCCATGTTGAGTGATAATCTCCACAGATTTCACAACCAGTTATTGTTTCGTCATTTGTGATCCAAGATTGACTGAACGAATTGTCATCAACACTCGGTTGAGAGTATTGATTTAATTGATTTTGGAGTTCAAAAAGAGTTTCCAAGGCCTTGTTTTCAAAATTTTCCATTTTATTGCGACGGCCAAATTTTAGCTACATTCACAAATGATCCTATTAGTTATAAAAATAGAAAAACTTATATAAGTTGTCCAATTAATAGACTTTTCTGATTTTTGCCCACGTTTCGAATAGCCAAAAGATGCAGCAGGTAGCCAGGACCCTTTAAATCGGAAGCCCACAACTAGCCACTAACAAATCCAACTATTACTACGAACCAGAAAAATGTCAACGTCCATTAACTTAACCGCTTAAATAATTTTTCTTTCCGTTTTGAGAATTAGATAAGAAATAGAGAAAATTCTAGGTCCTAAAAACTAGAGCGTCGAGAAATAAGAAAGAAAAAGATTGCGCGTCGAAAAGTGTCAAAAAATAAAAATAAGAAAGAAAAACGTCGGAACTTAAAAGTCTAAAAATTATTTCTAAAAAGTTGCGCCTAAAGGTCTTAAAGCTTAAAAGGAATTTTATATCTAAAACGGCAATAACTTAATTTAGGCACTAAAATCTATTTAAAACTAAAGCGAAAAACGGCGTCGCAAAATTCTATAGCACCTAAATCTTAATCTAAAGAAAAAGCACTTAAGAGATTTTACGGCAAAGCCTAAAAATCTAGGAATAAAAATAAGCTACGGCAAAATACTAAATTTAAAACTAATACGAACGATAAAAATACAAAAATTACGCTAAACGATAAAAAGATACAAAATATAAAAGTTAATAAAAAGTTATAAAAATTATTTATTTTTATAAAAATATTATTTTTATATTTATATATTATAAAAGTATTAATTTATAAATTTAATAAACTAATAATAAGTAATAATAATTTAATTAATCTAAAAACTAAATATAATAATTAATAATATATTAGGGTTTTAGATAATAATAATAATAAAATACGTGTAATTAATGCGATTTTAGGTTAACATGTGGCCTGTCAGACTCCTCCATGCGACTCGCATGGGTCTAAGAGAAAAGGTCATGCGACTCGCATGACCTGCTGGTTCAGTTCAAGAAGGGTTCAAAAATGACAGGTCAGTTCGTATTATTTATTATTTATTATTTATTTTTATTTTGTTTTATATTTAAAGTAAAATATATATAAAATAAATAAAAACTTATATTTTTATAAAACTAAAAATAGAAATGTTTTATATTTTCATAGATAAAAATCTTAAAAATATATAAAAGCAATTATTTTTTTTTTCGGTTTATAAATTTTTAAATTTTTTTTTTTTTTTTTTTTTTATAGATTTTATATTGTTTTTCTAAAAATGTAAATAAATATTTCGCCGACTCCCCGGCAGCGGCGCCAAAAACTTGATGTCGTAGCGTGGGGTTACGAAATATACTATATTTTTAATACGGAATGCTACAAAATTTAACAAGTTTTAATTAAATATTTACAAAATGGATATACCAAAACCTTGCTACAACACAATAGGCAGTGTACCTAGTCGCGGAGTAGTATAGTTTTTAGTAAGTTCGGTTCGTTCCACAGGGAGACGGGCTTATGAAACACTTATTTTTATATAATTATATTTGTACAAAAATATATAAATATATATATAAAAAGTGGGGGTTTTACCGTTTAATGACCGGTTTGTCGATTTATATTTTAAGCGAAGCGTATAGTAAATGACGATATTTAAATAACAATATAAAATAAATAACAATAATTGAAATGACAATAAATAAAAGTACGAGAAAAAATGAAATAAAATATATTATGCTTATTTAAACTTCCGTAACCATGATGTTTGACGTGTTGATTTTAGTTTTATGCCCATGGGTTAATTGTCCTTTGTCCTGGATTATTTGTCCGTCTGGTTTTTGTCCATAACAGTCCATCAGTCATAAATATAAAGTGCGAGTGTCCTCGTCAAATTATTATTATACCCGAAGTTAAATATTCCAACTAATTGGGGATTCGAATTGTAACAAGGTTTTAATACTTTGTTTAATGAATACACCAGGTTATCGACTGCGTGTAAACCAAGGTTTTACTACTTTGTTAACAATTACACCAATTACCCTTGAATGTAATTTCACCCCTGTTTTAATTATTCTAGTGGCTATTAATCCATTCCCGTGTCCGGTTAAATGAACGATTATTCGTACATATAAATACCCCGCCCATCGTGTCCGATTGAGTGTATATGGTAATTTATAGGGACGCCCAATTGTAAATCTTTATATTAACATTAACAAACTATCATTTAGTTAAACAAATATAAAGCCCATTAATAGCTCATAGTCTAATTTCCACAAGTGTCGTTCTTTTATCCAAACCCCAATTATGGTACAAAGCCCAATTACCCATTTTAGTAATTAGCCCAACATCATGATTACTTCGGATTAAATAAGTATAATAATAACTTAGTTACGAGACATTAATTTAAAAAGGAGAACATAGCTTACATTGATTATTTATCGCGTAGTGGTACACGGACAGAATTTCGACTTCAAAAACCCGTAAAATAACCTTTACATAACCCGAACTAATCTAATATAACACTAATCTATACTATATATATATATATATTTATTATCTTATGGAGTATTATTATTATTATGTTGGTGTGTGTTTCAAACTCGGACGAAAAATGGCAAATTTATAGACCAGGCCTGATTCTGATCCTCATGCGACTCGCATGGGAAATAGCCTTCTGGCCATGCGACTCGCATGGCCACCAGAATCCAGCTCAATCATTTTTGTTTTCTTGTTCGTCGACATAATTTAAAATAAATATAAATATATAAATAATTAATATAATTATTTATATATTATATTTTATTCTTGTGCATAGTAGACTAGATATTTTTGGTCCGTTGCGTCGGGCGTTTCTTCTTGGCTCGGGTCCCGGTTCCGGATTTTCGGACGTCTTCGCGTATTATTTTATATCGTGTACTTTGCGTTCCGCAACTTGTACTCTTGTCATTTTTAGACGTTCTTCATCAATAATTTGAACCACTTTAATTGTATCTTTGTACATTTGAGCATTTTGGACCTTTCCGTCTTCAATTCTTCGTTTTCGCCTTTTGTCTTCGCACTTATTAAATATAAACGAATATTACTTGAATATGGAACAATTACAACTAAATAATTTACATATTGGGAGGATATTGCTACTAAATATATGTTCATTTGGAGCACTATCAACCATACCCTATATTCAAAGAATCCAGATAATTCGGGATCCGTTGAAATCTTTAGAGAATATCTTGTTCCGAAGTCATGTTAAAATCTTGCGGAAAAATCTTTCTCCATCAACCATCGAACTTAGAAATTCTAAAATATCATCATCAATATCTTCGATATTTCTGAGGATATTTTCATAAATATTCTCGTCCGAAATTATATACCTCTTCGTGCTTCATGTGTATCATTATATTGGAAACATTCAATAGAAAATTTAGTACCGAAAAGCGGATTATACGAAACTATGAAGAAAGCCGTGGACAAATCACAAAGAATAAGTTTGACTTCAAAGAATCCAAATGATTCAATGTCTGCTAAAGTCTTTAGTGAATATCTTGCTCCTTACTCTAAACCCTTGCAGACAATAGTTTCTATCATCCTCTGATCTTAGATATTCCGAGATATTATCGTATCTTTCATTATAAATATCCTCCATATTTCTGGAGATATTTTTATAACTATTCTTATCTGAAATCATTAATCTCTTCGTGCTATCATTATTACATCATATAGAAACTGTTAGTTTCTATATTCTGTAAACTTTCGAGCTTAAAATATGAATGTTATTGAAGTAATGTTGGAAACTGATGCATGAGTTAGTATAATATAATGACACTTGATCAACGTGATTATATTACAGTAAGTCATGCTGAGTTCTAATGGAACGTGATGATTCACAGACTATAACGTCATCATGTGCCATGTTACACGACTCTTACATCCTATTTTAACCCCAAACATATCGAGAACATATTTTCTTGATAGTTCTATCTTTCCCTTAAATTCTTGTAATTTGACAAGTCAGATTGTGCTATTACCATTTCTTTCTTAGAACCTTAACTATGTTCATTCCGAAATTTATATCTACGAATTTTGGACCATTATTCGCTTGACTTAAAGTCGGGAAAAGAAAATAAAAGCATGAAGCTCCAAAATAGAAAATGGAGGTATAAATCGCAGCAAATAGGAGAGAGCATTGACTGTGGATGATAATGATTATAGGAAACAGAAGCAGGGACATCGAAATATAAGGGAAGATATAAAACTCGATAACAACACATAAATTACAAACCGTGTATATCAATGTTTATTGCAATATAAAGACACGGGAGAATCAAAAACACTATAACCCCAAGAGCGAAGTAGAAGTAAACAGATTCCTCCGGTGGTAGAAAAAAAAAAGAGAATTATCGATATGAAAGTCAGGAATATATTCAGAATTAAAACTGGATGAAGCATATTGACTGATGATTTGAAAATATGAATTAAAATGTAGAAAATGGGAATGGTGAGAAGTAATGGAACGGAAAAAGTTCATTTATAGTAGAAATACCAGACAAAGCAATCGAGACAGATGATCAAATTTAATCAAAGAGATCTTAATTTCCATAAATCCCGAAGAATCAGATCTTATAGATTTCTAAGATTTTCTTTTAAATTCCTTAAATTCTGGAAATCCACCATGACTACGTCAAAAGTTAAATCTCTATCTCAATCTTTTGTGGTAACTTCATTCGTACGCTTTACATAAGCGAATCGTTTTATCTATATTAATCAATAATGATAAAACTCTATTTATCAACTCATATTCGTCATGAAAACATTTTTATTGTTAACCATGACCACCTCACTCAAATTTTGGGACGAAATTTCTTTAACGGGTAGGTACCGTGACGACCCGGGAATTTTCGACCAAATTTAAACTTGATCTTTATGTGATCTCGACCTGATAAGCAAAGTCTGTTAAACTGAGTCTACGAATTTTTGAACTGTTTCATATATGCAATTACCCTTCAACTATTTTCGATGATTCACGAACAATTAATTGTAACCTGATGTGTGTGTGTGTGTATATATATATATAATTAGAAATATAATTTTAACTATTGTATGTTGTTGTTACCAAAATTTATGTAGGTAAAATATAACAAAATTGATGACTGCTTGTCAACTCATTTCACTTGTTTTTAGATATAAGGTTTTTATTATTTTACTTTTTTAATTCTACGATTTCTGCTTATGAATTAAATCCCACTAGTCTCTTGGCCATATTACAAATGAGAACCCACACCTGCATATAGTGTGCATTCACTACCGACACCTATCAAGATCATTTACCTGCTTATTACTATAGTTAATTGAATGAATCACTGTTGGTGATTGAAATATATGTCCACAACTATCTATCAATATCCATCAAATAACTCTTATCTATTTTATATAACAATATTTACATAGATATAGTTGAAAACCGAGGACAACCTTTCTTCTACAATCACTTTTATATTTTTTTCTTTCTTCTTTTATCAAACCCAATCCATTGAACACCCTTAATTCTGCTCCAAGAACCACCTTATAAATCACCAACGATCACTCTTAAATCCAGGCTGCTATACGTGTGTTCTCTACTCCAAAAACCTTTCGAAAACCTGCTGCAAACCCTTTACTACTCGTTGCTGCTCCTGCTGCTGTACCTACAATAATCAAACCACTCTTTTCAACAATTATTGAACACAAATGATTGTTACTTGATTTTTTTTAACACAATGACTGACGAAACACCACACAAGAACCTGTTTCTTTCTTGTTACAATCACTAAACAAACCCTCACCACACGTTAGCTGCAAACGCCTTCAAAACAGTTTGTACTTCCTGTTTTCGATTCAAATACCAACATTTAACACCTATGGATGACTGCTGTAAGACATGTTTTTGTTCTCTGTTTAAGACAGCACCACACTCAAAACAAACATCATCACCTTCAGTTTCTGTTTCATCCCAATCAAACTGCCAAAACAAACATAATAACCTCACTTTGATCACCTCCATGATCAATCATCAACTTCTCTTTTTATCTTTTAAATTCTGCTGTCCTACTACTACTACCATCACATTCAAACCATTAAAGTAGTCTAATACAACCCATAACCCACATACAGCATCACTTAAAAATTATTGCAGCTGCTAGTCTTTCTTTACAATTGACTGTTCGAGGTAAAACAAACCACCAATAAACTATCATTGTTTATCATTATGTAATCCCTTCAAATACAGAGAAAAACATCAATTCATCAAATAATTTATGATTCAATTATATTTTCACAACATTTGTCAATCGACAAATTGTTGAGATCCTCAAAACAAACGGTACAGCTTAAAAATTTAATTAACAACTTATTTCGATCCCTGGATACTTGTTTATACCTCGTAAGGTATTAATCTCAATCGATTTACAATTCTATATTCCAAAATCAAAGCCAACAACTAAAACTTTAGTTCCAAATTTTGATTCATGAAATAAAAAGTGATTATGGAACAAATCATTGATTACGAGCGTTTTATGAGAGGTTCTAAATACTTTTTGAGAAAGAATTCATACCTGGACCACTTTAATTTCAGTTTTGACTCTCAACTTCATCATCATCGTCGTCCATGTTCCTAACAAACTTGTAGTGGTTGTTGTTCATAACCGTGACCCCCTTCACAAAAATCCCTTTAGCGTAGATATAGGAAACGAACCTAATCGATCTGGTAACATGATTTTTACGGAGATGATTTTGAAGAAAAATTTGGAGTAGGTTCGATTAGGGATGAACCTGTCGGTAATCAAAGGAAACGGTGGAAATAAGCATATCAGCGAATCAGTTAAAAAGGGGTATTGGATTGGATCTAATATTGGGCTTCGAGTATTTTTTTTATATGATGGATCCATTATAAGCCCACAAATTTCCTAGGGGTAATATTATTATTATTATTATTATTATTATTATCATTATAATTATTATTATTATTATTATTATTATTATTATCTAACTAGTATTATTAATATCATTAGTATTAAAAGTATCAAATTTTTTAATATATCATTATTAACAATATCATTGTTTTTATTAAAATTATCAATACCTTATCATTTTTATCATTACTAATATTATTATTATTAATATCATTAGGATTACTAGTATTATTATTAAAATTATCATTATTATTATTATTTTAACAATATTATTATCAATTAGTATTATTATTATAACCATTATTATTACCTTATTATTATTATGTTATTATTAATATTATTATTATTAATTTACATTATTATTAAAGACTATCATTTTTATTATCATTACTATTTTAATTATCATTATTATTTTAATTATCATTATTATTATTATTTTTATAACAGATAAATATTATACTTATATTACATATAATTATATACTAAACATATTAACATTATTTTTTTATAAATATTACAAATAATAAATTTTTGATAAAATACTAATATACATATTAAGATACCTACATGTATAACTATTAATATTTTTAAAATAAATATACAAATTAAATACACATAACATATAAACTAAAATATAATATATATAAATTTATTCGATTACAAATATATGTGTTAATATACATTAATGATATAGGTTCGTGAATCCGAGATCAACCCTACACTTATTCAATGTCGTCATATGTATTTTTACTACAAAATACAGTATGGTGAGTTTCATTTGCTCCCTTTTTAAATTCTTTTGCTTTATATATTTTTGGGACTGAGAATACATGCGCTGCTTTTATAAATGCTTTACGAAATAGACACAAGTGATCGAAACTACATTCTATGGTTGGATTATTAAACCGAATATGCCCCCTTTTTAGTCTGGTAATCTAAGAATTAGGGAACAGACACCCTAATTGACGCGAACTCTAAAGATAGATCTATCGGGCCCAACAAGCCCCATCCAAAGTACCGGATGCTTTAGTACTTCGAAATTTATATCATGTCCGAAGGAGGATCCCGGAATGATGGGGATATTCTTATATACATATTGTGAATGTCGGTTACCAGGTGTTCAATCCATATGAATGATATTTTTGTCTCTATGCATGGGACGTATATTTATGAGAAATGGAATTCTTGTGGTCTATTAAAATGATGGAAATGATTATTTATGTAAACTAATGAACTCACCAACCTTTTGGTTGACACTTGAAAGCATGTTTATTCTCAGGTATGAAAGAAATCTTCTGCTGTGCATTTGCTCATTTTAGAGATATTGCTTGGAGTCATTTATGACATATTTCAAAATACGTTGCATTCGAGTCGTCGAGTTTATCAAGATCATTATTAAGTCAATTATAGTTGGATGTAATATGAAATGGTATGCATGTCGTCAACTTTCAATGAAATGAAAGTTTGACTTTTAAAAATGAATGCAATGTTTGTAAATGTATCATATAGAGATCAAGTACCTCGCGATGTAATCAACTGTTGTGAATCATTTATAATCGATATGGACTTCGTCCGGATGGATTAAGACGGGTCTCTACAGATATAGCTTCCCGAATGGGAAGAAACAAGGCACTTTTCGTCAATCGATCAACTATTACCCAAATCGAGTCAAACTGGGTTCTCGCCGTTTTTGGTAACTTTGTAATGAAATCCATGGTAATGTGCTCCCATTTCCATTTCAGAATTTCTAACGGTTGTAACTTACCATACGGCTTTTGGTGTTCGGCTTTCACTTGCAAACACGTGACGCATTGTTCAACATACTTAACAACATCACGTTTCATGCCCGGCCACCAATACTCTCTCTTCAAATCAAGATACATTTCCGTCACGCCCGGGTGAATGGAATACCTTGACTTATGTGCTTCATCTAGTAGCACTCGCTGATAATCACCCATTTTAGGCACCCACACTCGTCCTTGAAAGGATAACAAGCCATGTGGACCTAAGGTAATAGACTCCGTTTGTCCTACGATTCGTTCCTCATGCTTATTGTTAACAAAAGCTTCAATTTGAGTCTCGCCAAGCTTTACAAGAAAATCGTTAGTAAAAATCATGCGTAACGATCCTACTCGTATCGCCTGATGTTGACTCTTCCGACTTAACGCATCCGCGACCACATTCGCCTTACCCGAATGATAAAGTATTTCACAATCATAGTCTTTCACCACATTCATCCATCTACGTTGACGATAATTCAAATCTCGTTGATCGAAAAGGTGTTTCAAACTCTTGTTGAAATGCCCCGTTCATATACAATATAAACGATTCACAATAGTTGATTACATCGCGAGGTACTTGACCTCTATATGATACATTTTACAAACATTGCATTCGTTTTTAAAAGACAAACTTTCATTACATTGAAAATTGACGGCATGCATACCATTTCATAATATATCCAACTATAATTGACTTAATAATAATCTTGATGAACTCAATGACTCGAATGCAACGTCTTTTGAAATATGTCATGAATGATTCCAAGTAATGTCTCTAAAATGAGCAAATGCACAGCGAAAGATTTCTTTCATACCTGAGAATAAACATGCTTTAAAGTGTCAACCAAAAGGTTGGTGAGTTCATTAGTTTATCATAATCGATCATTTCTATCATTTTAATAGACCACAAGATTTTCATTTTTCATTTCTCATAAATATACGTCCCATGCATAAAGACAAAAATAATCATTCATATGGATTGAACACCTGGTAACCGACATTAACAAGATGCATATAAGAATATCCCCTATCATTCTGGGACATCCATCGGACATGATAAAAACAACATCGAAGTAGTAAAGCATCCGCTACAACGGATGGGGTTCGTTAGGCCCAATAGATCTATCTTTAGGATTCGTGTCAATTAGTAGACTGGTTTACTAATTCTTAGGTTACCAAGCAAAAGGGGCATATTCGGCTTCGATCATTCAACCATATACTCCTTCCGTCCCACCAGAAGTGTCCACTTTGACTTTTTCCAGTCTTCCTCATTCAACTTTAACTTTAGATATTTTTGTTTGTGTTATATAATATTTGATGAAACTTATATCAATGTAAACACAATTAAAACTCAATCCATTCATATAATTTTCATCAAATATTATATAACACGCACATAAATATTTATAGTCAAAGTTGACAAATAAAGTCTGTCAAAAGTCAAAGTGGACACTTCTGGTGGGACGGAGGTAGTAATGTAGTTTCGATTACTTGTGTCTATTTCGTAAAACATTTATAAAAGCAGCGCATGTATTCTCAGTCCCAAAAATATATATTGCAAAAGCATTTAAAAAGGGAGTAATGAAACTCACTATCCAATATTTTGTAGTAAAAATATTCATACGACGAAACTGAACAATGCAGGGTTGGCCTCGGATTCACGAACCTATATCATTTATATATATATATATATATATTAAAACACATAATAACAATTAACAACTTTATATTAATATTATTAATATACTTTTTATATTCATATTTTATATGTTATTTTGGTAAATAAATTAATAATTAATATTTTTATATAACAATTTCCTATTAAAGTATTTTAATTAAGATATAATATATGTTATTATATATAAATTCTTAAAATGTATTCGAATTAATATTTACATATATGATTTAACTTAAAAATATATTTATATATTATTTGTAACATAGTTATAATAACATTTTATTATAACAAAATAGTACCTAATATTAATATAGATGTAAAAATATATTTTTATATATAAATATCTTTTAGTTTGTAAAAATTATAATAATTATGATAATAATGTTAATAATAATACCAATACCTATTTTAATAATAATAATAATAATAATAATAATAATGATAATAATAATAATAATAATAATAATATTATTAATAATAATAATAATAATAATAATAATAATAATAATAATAATAATAATAATAATAATAATAATAATAATAATAATAATAATAATAATAATAATAATAATAATGGTAACAGTAATACTACCTCAACGAAGTAGCCCTAAAAAGAAATGCCAGGTCCGGGTCTGAACCCGTGACGTCCCGCTAACCCGAAAACAATCCTAACCATTACGACATTTGTGTTTTTCTGAAATAATCACCATAGAACAATCGTGCATCATATAAACCGTACATCATTAACATCATTCTTCTTCATCTAATCATCATCGTATGATCACGTCATTACCATCATCATCATTATCGTTATTATGAACGTATCAACCATTATCATCTATATCATTCGATCACTATAACAATGTCATCATCACTTAACTTATCATTATCATTCCTAACCACATAATCATACACATCACGACATCATCATCTTATCAACATCATCATTCATTACCTGTCATTAAACCTAATCCCATCTATCATAATAATTGTCATTAACGCTAATCATCAGTTATTATAATCATGTTATCACTATCATTATGTATCATCATCATCTTCATTCAATATATCATGCATCACCATCTTCTTCACATACAATTAAAATCACCTTTTTATTTATTATTATCACTAAACCCTAATCATCATCACCTATATCATCATCAATATTATTTACGGTTATCATCATCAACTTCCATATCATCTTATTCATCGTGATTTATCATCACCTTTATCATTCTCGTATTTTCTCCTTTATTGCAAAACGATTCATCATTTTGGACATTGCTAATTAAGCAGAAGGAAAAATAGAGTAGTAGCAGAGATCGGCAACAACAATAATAATCTAATTTATTTGCAGCAGTTCGTCATAATACATCAGCCCATTATACTACGGCCCAATAGAAAATTCTTTGTCCCAACATCACAAGCCTTAAATTCGCTAGTCTAACACATAAATAAAGAATACGGTCCAATAGAAGAAGAGATCACAGCTAATATTTTCATAACAGATTGATTTCCCTTTTAATATACAAGTGGAGTTACCTTTTAGGTGGATGTTGGCCAACAGATAAAGTGGCACTCTTTATATATATATATATATATATATATATATATATATATATATATATATATATATTTTAAAGATCGAATGGCAGTCCAAGAACCAAATAAATAATCTATTAAAGATCGAGGTGTTACGATTTGGTTACAGAAACATCTCACATCATATCATGTTCGTTTGCATCATCAACATTAATCACTTGCAGGTGGGAAGGGGTATAATCGAATTAAAGAAAAAAAGAAGTGAGAGAGATATGGAGATTGTTCTTGGTGGTGGTGATTCATGGTGGATTTGTAAGGTGAATGGTGGTAGTGCTCTGGTGACTCACGAAGATGAAGTAAGGGAATGGGTATGGTTGTTTGCGAATGGCTCACGAAAAAGAAAACGATGAGGAGAGGGAGTAGAGAGATGGAGATGGAGATTGAAGGTAGTGGTGTGTAAACGGTGGTGGTTTTCGTGATAGATATGGTGGTGTTGATTTAGGTTCACGTTCAAGAAGAAGGGAACGAGAGAGGAAAGATAGATAGGTGGTTTTCGAAAGAAAAAGACCAAGGTGGTTCTCGGTGATGGTGATCAAAGTTCATGAGGGTTGAAGTGGGTGGTTGAATCGAGCAATAAGCAGAAAGTAGATGCAACAATGGTACTTTGATGTTATCTTTTGAAACAGAAAGAAGAAATAGAGAATGGAAGAGAGAAAGAAACAAGAACAGGGATATCGGTTTGGTTTCTTCAATTTTTAGTTTAATCAATTCCAAATGGTAATAACTGAATTATATAATGTATTAGCTGGATTGATGCTTTAATCAGATTCTATCAAATTTGTGTCTTAGTGATTATTAATCGACAAGAAAATAAACCGTTCGCATGAGATGAAGAAAAAGAAAAAATATTTGATACCGACATTCAACAGAATTTGGAAATTTTGTTTTGGTTTTGATTTCATCAATTAGAATCAGCAGAGTACCAATCAAAAACAGTTTGAATGTGATGTGAAACTAATTACGTATCCATCTGTATATACGTATCAGTATTTATGTACATATATATGTATTCTATATATATTTTTATATAAGTATACTGGTATTTCGTATATGTATTTATGAATATACCTGTATTTATCTATCTGATTATATACATCTGTATTAATATATCTGCATTTACATTATATAACTATTCTTATTAATTAGTAATTATAATTATAATAATAATACACTAATAAAATTTCATAATAATATAATTGCATTATCAATTATATTATGATTGATGGTAAAGAACATAATATCTATAGAACTAATAATAATAATATTACTTATCATAATATAATACTAATTATAATAATAATACTAATATTATTAATGTTAATAATAATATTAGTAATAATAATATTATGACAAATTATATATCAAATTCGTATTTATTATATATTTAAAATAATATTAATATCAATAGTATTGACATTATTAGTATTAGAAGTAATAACAATATATTTTTTAACTACTATAGTTATACTTGTATTACATATATATATTATTACTTATATGGTATTTATTATTCATATGATATATCATATAATAACTTTCATTGATTATTATTTCTCAGATATATATATATATATATATATATATATATATATATATATATATATATATATATATATATATATATATATATATTACATTTTTACTTACACACAACTGTTCATGAATCGTCGAGGACGGTCAAAGGTTACATGATTCCATGTAAATAGTTCACAAATTTTTGAGACTCAACGTTATTGACTTTGCTTATCGTGTCAAAATCATATAGAGATTAAGTTTAAATTTGGTCAGAAATTTCCGGGTCGTCACAGTACCTACCCGTTAAAGAAATTTCGTCCCGAAATTTGAGTGAGGTTGTCATGGCTAACAATTAAAATATTTTCATGACGAATATGAGTTGATAAATAGAGTTTTATTACCATTGAATAATTTGGATAAAACAATTCGATTATTCTAAGAGTACGAATGAAGCTATCACAAAAGAGTGAAATGAATAAATGCAAATTCGTCTTGTCTGGTGACGTAGTCACGGTTGATTTCTGGAAATCAAGGAATTTAGAGAAAATCTTCGTAATAAGTTTTGATTCTTCGGTAATTAAGAAAATTAGGATTCTCTATAATTAAATATGGTGATCTGCCTTGATTACTCTGTCTGATATTCACTTTAAATCCACCCTATTCATTTCCTTTTTATTTTGAAGTCCCATACTTTTGCTTTCTCTTCCCGACTTTAAGTCAAGCGAATAATGATTCAAAATTCGTAGATATGAATTTCGATATGAACATAGTTAAAATTCTAAGAAAGAAATGGTAATAGCACAATCTGACTTGTCAAATTACCAGAATTCAAGAGAAAGATAAGACTATCAAGAAAATACGTTCTTGATATGTTTGAAGATGAGGTAGAATGTAAGAGTCGTGTAACATGGCACATGATGACGTTATGATCTGTGAATCATCACGTTCCATTAGAAACTCAGCATGACTTACTGTAATATAATCACGTTGATCAAGTGTCATTATATTATACTAACTCATGCATCAGTTTCCAACACTACTTCAAAATCATTCATAATTTAATCTTGAAGGTTTACATAATATAGAAACTAAACAGTTTCCTTTATGATGTAATACAGATAACGTGAAAAGATAACTGATTTCATATAAGGATAGTTATGAAAATATCTTCAGAAATATGGAGGATATTTATAATGAAAGATATGATGATATCTTGGAATTTCTAATATCGAAGGATGGTTAAGAAAATCTTTCCGCAAGATTTTGGAGTCAGAAGCAAGGTATTCGCTAAAGATTTCATCAGAAACAGAATCATCAGGATTTTTAATGTACAAGTTTAGTTCTTGTGATTTGTTCAGAGACTCCTTCGTAGTTTGCTCAATCATTTTTTTTTTCAGTACCAAATTTTCTATCGAGCGTTCCCAACATTCCACTCTTTATTATCAAACTTTTGGCCATTTAGACCATCTATGCTTTTGCTGTTTCCTCTACCTCTAATGCTACCGTATCTGAATCATTGATTATCAATTCAAGGTGGTTTCAAGAGAATTGTGTTTTTAGATGATTAAACGCTGATGGTAATATGGTGGAATATAAAAGGTTCTCTGGTAACGATGACGAAAAGGGCATCATATATATCAAGGTTATAGTAAGGCTAATCCGAATGAAAATCGAAGTTGATTTGTTGGAGCTGTGACAAAATTGGCTAATTTGAAAAGAAATTGCAAAGTTATTTTCAGTAATAACAACGCCAAAGGGGCTAGCACAGATATGTTTTAAACGCTTACTCAGGTTCCGAATGTTATTAGGTACATAACTATATGCATAAATCTTTCCTTCCGTAGATGAGATGCAGTTGGTCCATTCTCCCGATTAAGGTGTTTTCAAGAATCATGAAAAGTTTGAACGCAGATTGTAATCGTCAAGATACAAATGAGGTTTAAGATGAAATCAAGTGGCAAACTTGAAGAGATGTCTAGTTTCATATGTTATAATCAATATTTTAATTCATTTTAATTGTCCAATGTCATTAGTCCACAGTCGATAGTCCACAGTTAACAGTCTAATAATTCATATATAGTTTAATATATAATATTCGAATTAATTAATACGTATCGTGACCCGTGTACATGTCTCAGACTCGATCACAACTCAAAGTATATATATTATTGTAGAATCAACCTCAACCCTGTATAGCTAACTCCAGCATTACTGCATATAGAGTGTCTATGGTTATTCCAAATAATATATATAGATGCGTCGATATGATATGTCAAAACCTTGTATTACGTGTCCCGATTTTTAAAGTGCGTAAAAATAATTACAGAAATTAAATGACGATAAATAAAATTGCGAGAATTAAAATTGCGATAAATAAATTGCGATAAATAAATGTAATACGGAATTAACAGTTAGCTAGGAACAGTTAGCTAGGATTTTGTTAGCGTGAATTCTTAGCAAAATTCCTCATAGTTAATTTGTCTGTTTCTAACAAATTTTATTTTGTCAAATGTTTTCTTCATTATGCCACTTGTTGAATTCTGATAGGTCAAAATCCAAATATGAAATTGAATGAAAATAATTATTCTGCGGTGAACGGATACGTATATCGGTGGTTGTAAGTAGGATAGTAAATGACTGTTGAATCAGATTCGAAGAATGTACAATGTAACTTATTAATGTGAAATCTAAATATTCCTCGGGTATTACCTACCCGTTAAAATATTTTCACCATTAACAGTTTGTACGAAAGAATTTTTAATTACAATCTTTATGAAAAAATATATACATATATATTTTTTTCAGATATAATCATGGATTTAATGAGTTAATGTGATATTAATCTCATTTGATTTACCGTTAGAACTAGAATATATAATCTCTAAAACATTGAAGATTACATAATCGTCATGTCGAACAAAGATAAATGATGTAGAACGATTCGTAGAACGATGATTATGCTCGAGGTACATAATGAGATGTTGAGGCGTGTTTTGTTAAAACTTGAGTTGTTGGTGGTACTGGTATTGATGTTGGTGGTACTGTTGGTACCGGTGATGTTGCTGAAGCTGGTACATTTTGTACCATATTTTCCAAGGCTACAACTCGGGCGCGAAGCTCGTTGACTTCTTCCATTACTCCAGGATGATTGTCGGTCGGAACGAGCGGATGAATAAGGTTTAGAATTGTAAATATGATATAGTCGTGGCAAGATACTCTGGAAATGAAAGTGAAGATGGTGTTTCGAACTGGTTCGCCGGTAAGTGCTTCAGGTTCTTCGCCAAGAGGTGAATTCGGTTGGTGGAAAGGATCACCTTCTTCTCATCTCCATTGATTAAGTCAACTACGAACCCATCAGATGAACTGGGAATGGTTGATTGGTTGATTCATTCTGGTGACGCTGCTTCCGGAGCTTAGGTGAAACTCCATATCGAAATAGCTGTCGGAATCCGAGGAATTCGAACTGATTGAGGGATTCATCTCGTACGATCAGATGAAGGATTTTCGATAAGAAATAGATTATAGGATGTAGATTAGTACCCTGAAATACATAATTTACATATGCATATATAATACTAAAATCCCATAAGTTACGGAGGAATCTACGGAAGCTGTCAGGCAAAGGTAACAATAACAGATACGCTAAGATATGAATTTTTCTATACACTTTATATGCAATAGAGGCAGTAAGACGTGTCTAGACTTTAAGGATGATAAGCAAATAGTTTTTGACACTAAATGATAAGCAAAACTTTTGACATGTAGAGACAGTCGAAGTCCAGACCCACTAATGCATCTAAACAACTATCAGTTAGACACACTAATGCAAGACCTGGTTCGCTAAGACCACCGCTCTGATACCAACTGAAATGCCCCGTTCATATACAATATAAATGATTCACAATAGTTGATTACATCGCGAGGTACTTGACCTCTATATGATACATTTTACAAACATTGCATTCGTTTTTAAAAGACAAACTTTCATTACATTGAAAATTGACGGCATGCATACCATTTCATAATATATCCAACTATAATTGTCTTAATAATAATCTTGATGAACTCAACGACTCGAATGCAACGTCTTTTGAAATATGTCATGAATGATTCCAAGTAATGTCTCTAAAATGAGCAAATGCACAGCGGAAGATTTCTTTCATACCTGAGAATAAACATGCTTTAAAGTGTCAACCAAAAGGTTGGTGAGTTCATTAGTTTATCATAATCGATCATTTCTATCATTTTAATAGACCACAAGATTTTCATTTTTCATTTCTCATAAATATACGTCCCATGCATAGAGACAAAAATAATCATTCATATGGATTGAACACTTGGTAACCGACATTAACAAGATGCATAGAAGAATATCCCCTATCATTCCGGGACATCCATCGGACATGATAAAAATAACATCGAAGTACTAAAGCATCCGCTACAACGGATGGGGTTCGTTAGGCCCAATAGATCTATCTTTAGGATTCGCGTCAATTAGTAGACTGGTTTACTAATTCTTAGGTTACCAAGCAAAAGGGACATATTTGGCTTCGATCATTCAACCATATAATATAGTTTCGATTACTTGTGTCTATTTCGTAAAACATTTATAATAGCAGCGCATGTATTCTCAGTCCCAAAAATATATTGCAAAAGCATTTAAAAAGGGAGTAATGAAACTCACTATCCAATATTTTGTAGTAAAAATATTCATACGACGAAACTGAACAATGCAGGGTTGGCCTCGGATTCACGAACCTATATCATTTATATATATATATATATATTAAAACACATAATAACAATTAACAAGTTTATATTAATATTATTAATATACTTTTTATATTCATATTTTATATGTTATTTTGGTAAATAAATTAATAATTAATATTTTTATATAACAATTTCCTATTAAAGTATTTTAATTAAGATATCATATATGTTATTATATATAAATGCTTAAAATGTATTAGAATTAATATTTACATATATGATTTAACTTAAAAATATATTTATATATTATTTGTAACATAATTATAATAACATTTTATTATAACAAAATAGTACCTAATATTAATATAGATGTAAAAATATATTTTTATATATAAATATCTTTTAGTTTGTAAAAATTATAATAATTATGATAATAATGTTAATAATAATACCAATACCTATTTTAATAATAATAATAATAATGATAATAATAATAATAATAATAATAATAATAATAATAATAATAATAATAATAATAATAATAATAATAATAATAATAATAATAATATAATAATAATAATAATAATAATAATAATAATAATAATAATAATAATAATAATAATAATAATAATAATAATAATAATAATAATAATATTGATAATAGTAATACTACCTCAACGAAGTAGCCCTAAAAAGAAATGCCCAGGTCCGGGTCTGAACCCGTGACGTCCCGCTAACCCGAAAACAATCCTAACCATTACGACATTTGTGTTTTTCTGAAATAATCACCATAGAACAATCGTGCATCATATAAACCGTACATCATTAACATCATTCTTCTTTATCTAATCATCATCGTAGGATCACGTCATTACCATCATCATCATTATCGTTATTATGAACGTATCAACCATTATCATATATATCAATCGATCACTATAACAATGTCATCATCATACTTAACTTATCATTATTTTTCCTAACCTCATAATCATATACATCACAACATCATCATCTTATCAACATCATCATTCATTACCTGTCATTAAACCTAATCCCATCTATCATAATAATTGTCATTAACGCTAATCATCAGTTATTATAATCATGTTATCACTATCTGAAACGACCTGTCCATATTACTATAAATGCAGTACGTTCTCATTGGTCCCATAGCGAGGTATTTGACCTCTATATGATACATTTTAGAAAATATTGCATTTGTTTCATAAAAAACACATCATTATTATACATAATGCATGTTTTAAACAAGTGGGCGATTATTTAAGAAATAATCCCCAAAATACATCGGTTTCCAAATACTACACACGTGACGTAACAGTCGAATATAATACATGACAAAGGTTTTATTGAATGCAACACTTTATTTAAATAAAAGTATGAGACTCCATGCACAGCTTGCACAGCTTGCTCAGATAATGCAACAGCGGAAGACTTTCTTAAGGACCTGAGAATAAACATGCGTAAACAGTCAACACAAAGGTTGGTGAGATATATAGGTTTATCATCGATATAAATATAGACCACAAGATTTCATAGTTATAAATATATGTACACTCGCAAGTGTATAAAAGTATTCTATAAGTTGTTGAGCGCTTCGATAACCATACTTAACCATTAATGTGGCATATTCCCTTTATTATGAAATCTCCCTACACTGTACCAAGTGTAGTAAAAATGAAGTACTATGCAACCGTTTACAATACTAGAGCGACTAGCCCGATTGGGGTTGTCAAACCCGATAGATCTATCAATAGGATTCGCGTATACATGTTCTTACAACATATAAATATTAGTTACCAAGCTATTAGGGAAGATATGCAAAGTGGTACAACTCAACGTAGAATATATTTTAAGTACTAGTATCTATGGCGTAAAACATAAAATGCATGTATTCTCATCCCAAAATATTTGTAGAGTTTAAAAATGGGACTATATACTCACGGTAGTAAAAGTACATTAATAATAAGTTTTCAGCTTATTAAAAATATGGCCGTCGTCTTTGGATTCACGAACTTATAACAATAATAATGATTCAAATAATAATACGACATGTGAATAAAATAAAAAAGTTCATAGAATACTTATATATTAATTTTTCACATTTTTATATTAGTAGTCCTTTGTTAGTAGTCCAAAATAGTCCGAAATGTCCAACAGTCCAATAATCGGTATATATATATATATATATATATATATATATATATATATATATATATATATATATATATATATATATAATCTTAGAATTACCCCACGACGTATTGTATACGTATTGTCTTTGCATCAACCCAGAGATGTATTGTATACGTATTGTCTTAGACTTAACTAAGATGTATTGTGTATGTATTGTCTTAGGATTTATCAAAACGTATTGTATACTTATTGTGTTAGGACGTACCAAGAATATTATTATACATATATACAATCACAGAATTAACCAAGATTATAATATTTTATTATACTACTGATACCATGTCCAAATATATATAGGATATAGGAAAAGTTAACAAGGATATGGTTAATATAGTTTTTATAATATAAATTTCGTCCATACAACATTAATTTTAGCAGATTTTGTTTTGCTCGCCAAATATTCATTACAACTCCGTTTAAAGTGAATCAAATTGATATGGATTCATTAATAAGTAAATTTTACAAAACCAATTCGAAAAGTTCATCCCAAATAGTAATGTTTAGAGCTTTACCCTCTTTTTGTGTCGGTGGACAGATTTGGAAAAATCCCGGCATCCACCCAATATATGATTTTTGATAAAATACTTCCACTTTGTCTAAAATCATGAAAAAAATTCTGGAAGTCTTATTTACATATATTAACATATTTCCAAAGTCTTAGCCTCGAAATCAAAGTCTAAGATAGGTTTTTAATTCCCAACCCAAAACAGCCCGCTTTTTACCGAATGGAGATTAAAGGATATATGTTAAGTTTCAAGGTGTTTTTCATATGTACAAGTTATAAGTTCTTATATTAACTTAATATAACATCATAATACATATAAATAAGTGCTATTAGAGTTAAGTTAGAAAGACTAGATTAGTTTTTCAAACAAGCTTGGTGTTCACCAAAACAAGTTCTAGTTTTTACAAGTTTTATATGTATAATAAGATAGCAACTATAAAAGGAATTGAACAAGGATTTTGGGAAGTATTTTACCTTGATTATGAAGAGGAAAGTTGCTGAGATTAATGTATGATATGAGAGCATTCAAGTGTGTGTTTTTAGTTTAAGAAAATGTGGAGTAAAAATGAGTTAAAATGGTCCATATTTATAAGCTTATAATTTTGGCTTTTAGTGAAAATATCTAAGATAAGTTAAATTGTATTAAGTCATGCATAACATATTAAATTGATTAGGTCATGGATGACATATTACACAAATAATTGCAGATTTCTATTGGTATATACCAATAGTAAATACTTCTAGAAGCTGTGTATAATACGGGTAAAAATATTGTATGAATGCGAGTAGAATTCTTTGAGGAAATTGAACGGAAATACGAGTATATCTATCCTTTATATGTATTGGTATATTATAAAGTGTATTCAATACTTGTAAGGATGTATTTACACTCGTAATACATTATATGTAAATACATTTTAACATAAGTTAATTACGTCGTTTAAATAGTAATATATATATTGTTTGAAAACTCTTTAAATTAGTAATATGAAAATATATATATATATTATACTTTGTTAATATACTTAATGAGATATTTAATTATCATATTTTCAAGTTAAATATATATAAATCCATATATATACACAATAATTAAACAATTAAACAATTAAATCAAGTTATAACGTTCGTGAATCGTCGGAATAAAAGGGTGACCAAAAGCTTGTGTAAAACTATTTTCGGAGGTTCAAGATTTATTAAAATTCATTGATTATAAAGTCGAAATTATATAAAGATTAAGTTTAAATTTGGTCGGAAATTTCCGGGTCGTCATAGTACTTACCCGTTAAAGAAATTTCGTCCCGAAATTTGATCGAGGTCATCATGGCTAACAATAAGAATGTTATTATGACGAATATAAGTTGATTCATAGGGTTTTATCATGATTGAGAAATATGGATAAAATAATTCGATTACTCGAAACGTGTGAGTGAAGCTATCGTAAAAGAGTGAAATGAGAAAATAGGGATTCGTCTTATCTTTTGACGTCATCACGGTTGATCTCCAGATTAAAGAAAGTCTTTGTAATCTATATAAGATTTGATTCTTCGGCGATTAAGGAAATTATGATCCTCTTCGATTTAATGCAATAATCTGTCTCGATTTCTCTGTCGAATATTTTACTATAAATCAACCTCCTACGTTTCCTTATTTCCATATCTCCCATGTTTTATACTTTCTTTCTTTCTTTCTTCGTACTTCCAAAACATTCGTCAATATGCTCCATCCAGTTTTAATTCTTGATATATTCTTGACTATCACATCTGTCATTCTTCTTTTTCATCTTCCACCGGAGGAATCCGTTAATTTCTACTATGCTCTTGGGTTTATAGTGTTCTTAGTTTTCCCATGTCTTTATATTGCTATACGCATCGATATACACGATTTGTAATTTCTGCGTTGTCTTCGTGTTTATATTTTTCCTTATATTTTGGAGTTTCATGCTTCCGTCTTTTTTTTCCGACTTCAAGTCAAGCGAATAATGGTCTAGAATTCATAGATATGAAATTCGGAATGAACATAGCTAATGATCTAAGAGAGAAATTGTAATAGCACAATTTGACTTGTAAAATTACCAGAATCCAAAGGAAAAGATAGAACTATCAATAAAATATGTTCTTGATATGTTTAGAGATTAAATTGAATGTAAGAGTCATGTAAGATGGCACATGATGACGTTATGGTCTGTAAATCATTACGTTCCATTTAGAAACTCAGCATGACTTACTGTAATATAATCACGTTGATCAAGTGTCATTATATTATACTAACTCATGCTTTAGTTCCCAACATTACTTCAAAAACATTCATACTTTACACTCAGAGGTTTCAGATATTTAGAAACTAAAACAGTTTTATTTATGATGTGATACAGATAATGCGAAGGAATAAATGATTTCAGATAAGAATGGTTATAAAAATATCTTCAGAAATATGAAGGATATTTATAATGGAAGATACGATGATATCTTAGAATATTTAAGATAAGAGGATGATGGAGAATATTGTCCGTAAGGGTTTTAGAGTAAGGAGCAAGGTATTTGCTAAGGATTTAGCAGACACCGAATCATTTGGATTCTTTGAAGGTAGATTTCGTCCTTGTGATTTGTCCACAGCCTCCTTCAGGGTTTGCTCAATCCGTTTTCCAGTTCCAAACCTTCTCTTTTTTCTGTGCTTTGCTAACACAATATTCTTTATCATCAACTTTTGACTGTTACGGTTGTCTACAGTTTCTGCTGCTTCATTCAGCTTTTTCAAAACTTCATAGTACTGATTCGTAGGATGAAGTGCTATTCCGGATTTTAGAATTATAATTCCAGGAAATAACGTTATATGTATATGCAGAAATGATGTGAGATTCAAGAATAATTATTGATGCTTCCTGGGGTTTGGTATGACAATTATTGTTACAAGATGTAGATGGGTACATGACAAAGTTTTATAGTGATCTTTCAGAGAGATTTAAGTCAAAGAGCAATAATGTTGCTGGTAAGTTTACTATTAATGTGGTGGAATATAAAAGGTTCCCAGTAATGATGGCGAAAAGACAACGTATATATCAAGGTTATAATAAGGCTACTCCGGATGAAAAGTCGAAGTTGTCTTTTTGGAGCTGTGATAAAATTCGCTATTTTGAAAAGGGATTGTAAAGTTATTTTAGGTAATAATAATGTTAAAGGATCTGACACGGATACGTGTTGAACCTTTGCTTAGGTTCAAGTGTCCTCCGAATGCATATCTATATGCATATATTCTTTGTATGTATCGTGTGATTGGTTCATTCTCTCGATTGTTCCTTAGTTGAGATGTTTTCAAGAATTTTGAAGGGTTTAGACGCGGGTTTTCATCGTCAATATCCGTATAATGAATTCGTCGTGAATCTTGAATGATACGAATATTTTTATGAGTTCTGTGAATGAAAGTGATGTTCTAGTATAGTTTGAATTTAAAGTATGATTTTGAAGGATGTAGGAATTTAAGATTGATGGCACTTCTTAAATCTTGACTTGGATTTTGATCTGTCAAAATCAGAATAT
Source organism: Rutidosis leptorrhynchoides (assembly GCF_046630445.1). Classification (NCBI taxonomy): domain Eukaryota; kingdom Viridiplantae; phylum Streptophyta; class Magnoliopsida; order Asterales; family Asteraceae; genus Rutidosis; species Rutidosis leptorrhynchoides. The sequence continues at coordinate 283,168,299 of NC_092341.1, read as the reverse complement.
GTAATTGAATTGGTATGGAAAATGGTTGTCTTGAATTTTGTGAAATGATGTATATTGCTATGAAAGGAGAGAGTATAATTAACGATTGTCGAAACATCATTGAAAATGTACAGTGTAACATATTAATGTGAACTTAAGTATTTCTCGGGTATTACCTACCCGTTAAAATAAAATTTCACAAGTAATATTTTGTACAAAAGAATTTTTATTACAGTCTTTATGAAAATATATGTATGTATATTTTCTTCAGATGTAATATGGATTTAATGAGCTAATATTATATTAATCTCATTTGGTTTACGGTTGGAACTAGAAATGAATAATCCCTAAAACGTTACAGATTACATAATCGCCGCGGAATACTTCTTCAACGTAAATGAAATAATGAATTAATACTTCATCACTCATTATTATTGGTATCCCTCAGTGCGTATGAAGTTGATGCTCGTAATGTGGCTTGCGATGTTGAGGCTTGTGATGTTGTTGGTAATGCTGCTGCTGGTGCTGGTAGTGGTTTGATGTGAGTATAGATGATGAGAATTTGTTTTTTGTATTGTGAAATAAGATGTTTAAAGTTTCTTGAATAAAAAGAGAGGTCAAGAGCTTTATAAAGAGAATGAAATGATGTAGGATGCACTTGTTAATGAAGTTTTACTTTTCATGACAGTATTTTTTTTTTTTTACTAAATTAATTCACCATGCAAGATACGGAGTAAAGGTCGGATAGCCTCAATAATATTAGTAATATTATACTCGTTGCGGCATATCATGGAAAGGAGAGAGAAAATGGTGTTACGAACGGGTTCGCCGGTAAGTGCCTCATGTTCTTCACCAAGAGGGCAATGTGGTGGATGGAAGGGATCACCTTCTTCTTGTCTTCAATGATTAAGTAGACTACGAACTCATCCCCAATTCATCCAAAATAGATGATGGCTAATTGGTTGATCCATTCCAGTCACACTGCTTTCGGAGCTCGAGTGAAATTCCATATCGAAATTCAAGGGACTTGAACTAATGGAGAGTTCCATTTCGTACGATTGAATAAAGGATTTTTCGATATGAAACGATTTTCGGCTATCGGATGGTATTCTAATTACATAGAATATCTATATATATAGAGCAAAAGATTTCATAGATTACAGAGGAATTTACGGAATATGTTAGGCAAAGTTTACAGTAACAGATACGCTAAGATATGAATTAGCATATACGCTAAAATATGAACTTTGTTTATACACTATTTATGCAATCAATGCAGTAAGATGTGTCTAGACTAAGAATGATAAGCATGTAATTTTTTTAAGGGTGATAAGCAGATGATTTCTGACTAGAAATGATAAGCAAAACTTTTGACATGCAGTTAAGGTCGAAGTCCAGACTCACTAATGCATCTTAACAACTATCAGTTAGACACACTAATGCAAGACCTGGTTCGCTAAGACCACCGCTCTGATACCAACTGAAACGAACCGTCCATATTACTATAAACGCAGTACGTTCTCATTGGTCCCATAGCGAGGTATTTGACCTCTATATGATACGTTTTAGAAAATATTGCATTCGTTTCATAAAAAGCACATCATTATTATACATAATGCATGTTTTAAACAAGTGGGCGATTATTTAAGAAATAATCCCCAAAATACATCGGTTTCCAAATACTACACACGTGATGTAACAGTCAAATATAATACATGACAAAGGTTTTATTGAATGCAACACTTTATTTAAATAAAAGTATGAGACTCCATGCACAGCTTGCTTAGATAATGCAACAGCGGAAGACTTTCTTAAGGACCTGAGAATAAACATGCGTAAACAGTCAACACAAAGGTTGGTGAGATATATAGGTTTATCATCGATATAAATATAGACCACAAGATTTCATAGTTATAAATATATGTACACTCGCAAATGTATAAAACTATTCTATAAGTTGTTGAGCGCTTCGGTAACCATACTTAACCATTAATGTGGCATATTCCCTTTATTATGAAATCTCCCTACACTGTGCCAAGTGTAGTAAAAACGAAGTACTATGCAACCGTTTACGATACTAGAGCGACTAGCCCGGTTGGGGTTATCAAACCCGATAGATCTATCAATAGGATTCGCGTATACATGTTCTTACAACATATAAATATTAGTTACCAAGCTATTAGGGAAGATATGCAAAGTGGTACAACTCAACGTAGAATATATTTTAAGTACTAGTATCTATGGCGTAAAACATAAAATGCATGTATTCTCATCCCAAAATATTTGTAGAGTTTAAAAATGGGACTATATACTCACGGTAGTAAAAGTATATATTAATAATAAGTTTTCATCTTATTAAAAATATGGTCGTCGTCCTTGGATTCACGAACCTATAACAATAATAATGATTCAGATAATAATACGACATGTGAATAAAATAAAAAAGTTCATAGAATACTTATATATTAATTTTTCACATTTTTATGTTAGTAGTCCTTTGTTAGTAGTCCAAAATAGTCCGAAATGTCCAATAGTCCAATAATCGGTATATATATATATATATATATATATATATATATATATATATATATATATATATATATATATATATATATAATCTTAGAATTATCCCACGACGTATTGTATACATATTGTCTTTGCATCAACCCAGAGACGTATTGTATATGTATTATCTTAGAATTAACTAAGATGTATTGTGTATGTATTGTCTTAGGATTTATCAAAACGTATTGTATACTTATTTTGTTAGGACGTACCAAGAATATTATTATACATATATACAATCACAGAATTAACCAAGATTATAATATTTTGTTATACTACTGATAACATGTCCAAATATATATAGGATATAGGAAAAGTTAACAAGGATATGGTTAATATAGTTTTTATAATATAAATTTCGTCCATACAACGTTAATTTTAGCAGATTTTGTTTTGCTCGCCAAATATTCATTACAACTCCGTTTAAAGTGAATCAAATTTCTATGGATTCATTAATAAGTAAATTTTACAAAACCAATTCGAAAAGTTCATCCCAAATAGTAATTTTTAGAGCTTTACCCTCTTTTTGTGTCGGTGGACAGATTTGGAAAAATCCCGGCATCCACCCAATATATGATTTTTGATAAAATACTTCCACTTTGTCTAAAATCATGAAAAAAATACTGGAAGTCTTATTTACATATATTAACATATTTCCAAAGTCTTAGCCTCGAAATCAAAGTCTAAGATAGGTTTTTAATTCCCAACCCAAAACAGCCCGCTTTTTACCGAATGGAGATTAAAGGATATATGTTAAGTTTCAAGGTGTTTTTCATATGTACAAGTTATAAGTTCTTATATTAACTTAATATAACATCATAATACATATAAATAAGTGTTATTAGAGTTAATTTAGAAAGATTATATTAGTTTTTCAAACAAGCTTGGTGTTCACCAAAACAAGTTCTAGTTTTTACAAGTTTTATAGGTATAATAAGATAGCAACTATAAAAGGAATTGAACAAGGATTTTGAGAAGTATTTTACCTTTATTATGAAGAGGAAAGTTGTTGAGATTAATGTAAGATATGAGAGCATTCAAGTGTGTGTTTTTAGTTTAAGAAAATGTGGAGTAAAAATGAGTTAAAATGGTCCATATTTATAAGCTTATAATTTTGGCTTTTAGTGAAAATATCTAAGATAAGTTAAATTGTATTAAGTCATGCATAACATATTAAATTGATTAGGTCATGGATGACATATTACACAAATAATTGCATATTTCTATTGGTATATACCAATAGTAAATACTTCTAGAAGCTGTGTATAATACGGGTAAAAATACCGTATGAATGCGAGTAGAATTCTTTGAGGAAATTGAACGGAAATACGAGTATAGCTATCCTTTATATGTATTGGTATATTATAAAGTGTATTCAATACTTGTAAGGATGTATTTACACTCGTAATACATTATATGTAAATACATTTTAACATAAGTTAATTACGTCGTTTAAATAGTAATATATATATTGTTTGAAAACTCTTTAAATTAGTAATATGAAAATATATATATATAATACTTTGTTAATATACTTAATGAGATATTTAATTATCATATTTTCAAGTTAAATATATATAAATCCATATATATACACAATAATTAAACAATTAAACAATTAAATCAAGTTATGATGTTCGTGAATCGTCGGAATAAAAGGGTGACCAAAAGCTTGTGTAAAACTCTTTTCGGAGGTTCAAGATTTATTAAAATTCATTGATTATCAAGTCAGAATTATATAAAGATTAAGTTTAAATTTGATCGGAAATTTTCGGGTCGTCACACTATCATTATGTATCATCATCATCTTCATTCAATATATCATGCATCACCATCTTCTTCACATACAATTAAAATCACCTTTTTATTTATTATTATCACTAAACCTTAATCATCATCACCTATATCATCATCAATATCATTTACGGTTATCATCATCAACTTCCATATCATCTTGTTCATCGTGATTTATCATCACCTTTATCATTCTCGTATTTTCTCCTTTATTGCAAAACGATTCATAATTTTGGACATTGCTAATTAAGCAGAAGGAAAAATAGAGTAGTAGCAGAGATCGGCAACAACAATAATAATCTAATTTATTTGCAGCAGTTCGTCATAATACATCGGCCCATTATACTACGGCCCAACAGAAAATCCTTTGTCCCAACATCACAAGCCTTAAATTCGCTAGTCTAACAGATAAATAAAGAATACGGTCCAATAGAAGAAGAGATCACGGCTAATATTATCATAACAGATTGATTTCCTTTTTAATATACAAGTGGAGTTACCTTTTAGGTGGATGTCGGCCAACAGGTAAAGTGGCATTCTTAATATATATATATATATATATATATATATATATATATATATATATATATATATATATATATATATATATATATCGAATGACAGTCCAAGAACCAAATAAACAATCTATTAAAGATCGAGGTGTTACGATTTGGTTACAGAAACATCTCACAGCATATCATGTTCGTTTGCATCATCAACATTAATCACTTGCAGGTGGGAAGGGGTATAATCGAATTAAAGAAAAAAAGAAGTGAGAGAGATATGGAGATTGTTCTTGGTGGTGGTGATTCATGGTGGATTTGTAAGGTGAATGGTGGTAGTGCTCTGGTGACACACGAAGATGAAGTAAGGGAATGGGTGTGGTTGTTTGCGGATGGCTCACGAAAAAGAAAATGAGGAGGAGAGGGAGTAGAGAGATGGAGATGGAGATTGAAGGTAGTGGTGTGTAAATGGTGGTGGTTTTCGTGATAGAGATGGTGGTGTTGATTTGGGTTCACGTTCAAGAAGAAGAGAACGAGAGAGGAAAGATAGGTGGTTTTCGAAAGAAAAAGACCAAGGTGGTTCTCGGTGATGGTGATCAAAGTTCATGAGGGTTGAAGTGGGTGGTTGAATCGAGCAATAAGCATAAAGTAGATGCAACAATGGTACTTTGATGTTATCTTTCGAAACAGAAAGAAGAAATTGAGAATGGAAGAGAGAAAGAAACAAGAACAGGGATATCGGTTTGGTTTCTTCAATTTTTAGTTTAATCAATTCCAAATGGTAATAACCGAATTATATAATGTATTAGCTGGATTGATGCTGTAATCAGATTCTATCAAATTTGTATCTTAGTGATTATTAATCGACAAGAAAATAAACCGTACGCATGAGATGAAGAAAAAGAAAAAATATTTGATACCGACGTTCAACAGAATTTGGAAATTTTGTTTTGTTTTTGATTTCATCAATTAGAATCAGCAGAGTACCAATCAAAAACAGTTTGAATGTGATGTGAAACTGATTACGTATCCATCTGTATGTACGTATCAGTATTTATGTACATATATATATATATATATATATATATATATATATATATATATATATATATATATATATATATATATATATATATATATATATATATATATATATTCTGTATATATATTTTTATATAAGTATACTGGTATTTTGTATATGTATATGTATTTATGTATATACCTGTATTTATCTATCTGATTATATACATCTGTATTAATATATCTGCATTTACATTATATAATTATTCTTATTAATTAGTAATTATAATAATAATACACTAATAAAATTTCATAATAATATAATTGCATTATCAATTATATTATGATTGATGGTAAAGAACATAATATCTATAGAATTAATAATAATAACAATAATAATAATAATATTACTTATCATAATATAATACAAATTATAATAATAATACTAATATTATTAATGTTAATAATAATATTAGTAATAATAATATTATGACAAATTATATATCGAATTCGTATTTATTATATATTTAAAATAATATTAATATCAATAGTATTGACATTATTATTATTAGAAGTAATAACAATATATTTTTTAACTACTATAGTTATACTTGTATTACATATATATATTATTACTTATATGGTATTTATTATTCATATGATATATCATATAATAACTTTCATTGATTATTATTTCTCAGATATATATATATATATATATATATATATATATATATATATATATATATATATATATATATATATATATATATATATGTATGTATGTATATATATTTACATTTTTACTTACACACAACTGTTCGTGAATCGTCGAGGATGGTCAAATGTTACATGATTCCATGTAAACAGTTCACAAATTTTTGAGACTCAACGTTATAGACTTTGCTTATCGTGTCAAAATCATATAGAGATTAAGTTTAAATTTGGTTGGAAATTTCCGGGTCGTCACACTTGTGATCTGAATAAATCGTACACTTGACACCATACAAGTAATGGCGCCAAATTTTCAACGCATGAACAACCGCCGCCAACTCAAGATCTTGAGTCGGATATCTCGTTTCGTGTTCCTTTAATTGTCGAGAGGCATACGCGATGACTTTACTTCGTTGCATTAGAACACAACCGATCCCATTTAAAGAAGCATCACAATAAACCGTCATGTCTTCTACACCTTCTGGCAATACTAAAACCGGAGCTTGACACAACTTCTCTTTTAACAATTGAAAAGCAATTTCTTGCTCGTTCTCCCAATTAAACCCCGCGTTCTTTCTCGTCAATTTCGTCAATGGAGAAGCAATTTTAGAAAAGTCTTGGATAAACCGACGATAATAACCGTCCAATTCGAGAAAACTTCGGATTTCCGTAGGCGTAGTCGTTCGTCCCCAACTCTTTACCGTCTCGATCTTTCCCGGATCTACTTGAATACCATCATTGTTCACAATATGGCCAAGGAATTGAACTTCCCTTAGCCAAAATTCACATTTGGAGAATTTAGCATACAACTTCTCCTTCCGCAACGTCCTTAACACACTCCACAAATAATGTTCATGTTCCTTCATACTCTTCGAATAGACAAGTATGTCGTCAATGAACACAATTACCGACTTGTCCAACATAGGTTGGCACACTCGATTCATAAGATCCATGAATGCCGCCGGTGCATTCGTAAGACCAAAAGGCATTACCACAAACTCAAAATGCCCATAACGCGTTCGAAAACCGTTTTCTCAATATCTTCCTCACGGACCCGCATTTGGTGATAGCCGGACCGTAGGTCGATTTTAGAGAAATATGTTGGACCTTGGAGTTGATCAAACAAATCGTCAATCCTAGGCAATGGATAACGATTCTTGATCGTCACTTTGTTCAACTCCCGATAATATATGCACATCCGCATACTACCATCCTTCTTCTTCACGAATAAAATCGGAGCACCCCATGGCGAGGCACTCGGCCGAATGAAACCCTTTTTAAGCAACTCTTGGGTTTGATTTAACAACTCTTGCATTTCTATCGGTGCTAAACGATAAGGAGTTTTAGCAATGGGGGTAGCCCCCGGAACCAACTCAATGCGAAATTCAACTTGTCTTTTCGCCGGAACACCCGGTAACTCATTCGAAAAAATGTCTTCAAATTCACCCACCACCGGAATTTCACGAATGGGTGGTGGCTCATCACGAGTATCAACAACATGGGCAAGAAAAGCCATGCCACCACTAACAAGGAAACGACGTGTCCTTGCAAAAGTGCATATCGGCACAAGTCTTCTTCGCTTATCGCCATGAATAATTAACTCTCCCCCACTTGGGGTTTTCACGCGAATAGATTTTTCATGGCATGCAATATCGGCTCTATGACGATCGAGCCAATCCATACCAACGACAATATCAAAATCACCCAAAGTCATCGGAATGAGATCGATTTCAAAAGTTTCGGTACCAAACACAACATTACAATTTTTACAAACATCAACCCCTAGCACCGTTTTACCGTCCGCTATTTCGACTTCTACCGGATGACTTAACTTAACTAGCGGTTTATTTAACTTAGGCATAAATCGAGGCGACACAAAGGACAAATTAGCACCACTATCAAAAAGTATCCATGCCGGATTAGAGTTAACCATGAAAGTACCTGAGACAACTTCATTGGATTGCTTGGCTTCGTCATTAGTCATCAAATAATTGCGACCCCTAGCCGTACCCGCCGCCTTCTCTAACTTCTTAACATGATCGGTGTTCAAATTGTAGCAAGTAAGCTTGGTTGAAGCCTTGGTACAATCACGGGCCATGTGTCCTCTTTGATTACAGTTATAACACGTGGGCCCGAAACCCCCGGAAGCACCCTTCTTCACACTATTAAAATTTTCGGAGCCTTTCTTGTTCTTTTTGTTCGAAAAGTTCGAATGACTCGAACCTTCAAACTTCCTCTTAGAAAAAGAGAAATCACTTCTTTTCGGAACCTCCGGTTCAAAACCCCGAGCTAAAGCAAATAACTCTTCAAAAGACTTAGCCATTCCCCGACTAATCTTACCCTTCAACTCATCATTCATGGTACGGTAGAAATCCTTCAACAACTTGTGATCGTCACCAACATATTTCGGACAAAAATGAGTCTTTGCCAAGAAGGTAGACTTGAGAGTAACCAAGTCCATTGAACCTTGTCGCAAATTGTGCAACTCGTCCCGAATTCTATCAAGGTCGGAAGAAGTTCGATATTCTTTAAAGAATTCCTTCTTAAACTCCTCCCACGTCAAGCTCATGCATTGCTCTTCACCATATAATTGGATTTTATCATCCCACCACAACTTCGCCTCTTCTCGTAACATGCTAGAACCATACCTCGCCTTCTTCTCGGGAGGACATTCCGCGGTACAGAAAGCTCCCTCAATATCGGAAATCCAACATGTGCTTTTCAACGGATCTCGTACCCCATTAAACATCGGGGGTTGAGCATCCTTGAAATTTTTATAATGGAAGTCCCGCCTTCCATTCCTACCGTTACCATCACCCCCTTCACCACGAGGATGAATGTTTCTAGCTTCTAATACCTCCTCGATCGCGGCATTCATTCGCTCATTAATTATTTCGGTTACTTGCCCATCAACCGATTCTTGAAAAACCTTTCAGACATCGTCAAGAAATTTCGTTTTTAGCCTTTTAAAGATGGCCTCAACCTTGGCCGTGAGTTCAACGTCCTCACTCGTGCCTCCTTCATTGGTATCATATCCATTTCTCATCTTCATTCTATAAAATGAAATAAATTAAATAACGAACGAAAAGACATGACACAGTATACATGAACACCACACCGCCCCATCTTGCTCAACAATCATCGTACATCGCTTGTTCGACACAATTTGAACCCGTAACAATGGTAGCTAATCATTGTTACGCGATCACGTTGCATTAACTCGCTAGTACAACGTCTATCTCGCTCGATAGTTGTAAAACACAACACAAAACAAAAATCGCATAGTTAGTTCACCTAAAACTAGGCACTAACCAATCCCCGGTCCGACCCGTCTCCTACAAGTCCCGCATAATGCGCATACACAATAAAGTCTAAGTCTATGCACCTATCTCAAGTCGCCTAAATCCCTTAGACCATGCTCTGATACCACTTGTAACAACCCAAACCTTGATATGCCCAAAATATGACCCAAAAAAAAAAATTCTCTGGACTAGTACATCTGGAAGGCGTCCAGGATCTTGGACGGCGTCCAGTACTGAAGGCCTGGACGGCGTCCAGCCTATTGGGAGAGCGTCCCATTGCACTGTCAGGAACTGATCCCCATACTCACTTACGTGAGCGGAAAACCCGCTTCCCGACACTTTCTTACGAAAACCTTTTCGCAACAAGTCGTAATAAGTTAAACTAAGAGATTTTCACAATCAATTCAAGTTTCACAACATCGGGCTCACATCGGCCTTTTTACGTGTTTCGTTCAAAAATACAAGTTTCGACCGTACTAGTTTAATTTCCAAACTACACTGGAGCATGGTGTTTGGGGTTAAACTACCCAAATCTTGGTCGAACTTCCAAAAAGCTAAAACCCCCGAGAGCCACAACTATTCCAAGCGAATACCTTTGCCTTTGTTCACGCCGGAGCCTAAAAAGGTAAACAACAAGAGGGTAAGCTAATGCTTAGTGAGTACAATAATTACACATACACATATATAACCCATCTATTTGCAATCGTACCCACCAAATACCTCATATGAAAACATAACCCAAATAGCATGCCGTCATACTCATAATGCTAACAACTCGTACGCTATCACAACACCACATTAACATATACTCGACACAATATAAATATAGCATGCTAAACAAATATCTAACAACATAATATGGTTAACCATAATGCTATGGTACTACCGGCTCGTGATTCACACCATACACATTTGAGTCTCACTCTTTTATAGTGCTACCGGCTCGTGGTTCACACTTTGTTTATAGTGCTACCGGCTCGTGGTTCACACTTGTTCATAGTGCTACCGGCTCGTGGTTCACACTTATTTATAGTGCTACCGGCTCGTGGTTCACACTTGTTTATAGTGCTACCGGCTCCTGGTTCACACTTGTTTATAGTGCTGCCGGCTCGTGGTTCACACTTGTTTATAGTGCTACCGGCTCGTGGTTCACACTTGATGCTACCGGCTCGTGGTTCACATCATGATACATCACATACATGCTATGGTACTACCGGCTCGTGGTTCATACCATAACACTCACAAATAAATATGCCATATACATACACGCATAATTATTCCACTCACCTTAACGTCTTTGGTGAGATTAACAAGCTCGCAACCTTCAATGCGACGTACCTATACGTTATGCATATAATCAATTATACAATCAAGTTGGTCAACCAACTTACTCACCATTCTAGTGTCATTTTGACTCATGGTGCCAATTTTCGACCCATTAGCACCTTTAACCAAAATCCTTAGGTCATCTTTGCCAAAACTCTAACACTAGCAAGTTTTGGGTCTTAAATCATTCATTAACACAAGGTTATCGTATTTACACACACACTTAGACAACTTAGGTCATCAAAGACCCATTTCAAGGTTCACACACCCATTTGGTCACCAAATACCCACTTACATCACATCTAGGTGTGCTAGTAGTTAACTAACCAATTTAAGACTCACAAGTACCAATTTACACATTGGAACCCTAGGTTAGTTACTATTGAGTCTTCATAACTCAATCTTACCCAAGAACACCCAAAATTACCCAGTATGGATATTATGTTCATCTATGACCCAAACCCTAACCCTTAAACAACATAAAATAAGGAAATTAGGTTTAGGACTTACCACCACTATCACAACGTAGCTAGGAAGTAGATGAACAACTTTAAAACACGCGCTTTGGCCCGAAACTAGCTTTTTCCTCTTTGGATTGAACTTTCTCACACTAGAATCCTTTTCTCTCTCTAGAATTGAAGTGGAAGAGGATAAGGTAGATGAAGTTGGTGTAATGACACCCACCAACTGATCTCTAGGCCTTTAAGTCGTCCCCCAAGTGAAATTACCAAACTACCCCCTTTAAATATCTAAAAGTGGGACAGCTGGTCCGCCAGTCCATCTGGACGGCGTCCAAATTTCTGGACGGCGTCCAGTCCTTCACACTTGGACGGCGTCCCACCTCTTTGGACGGCGTCCCAACCAACTAAGGAAAACTGGTTCTTACACCGAAGTTGCTCGAGTTGGTTAATTGATCGGGTCTACTTGGTAATGTGATGTCGGATCCTGACGTTCTTAGGTCTATTTCTCGTTTGGATGCGGATGGGTCTCGTGGAAGATCATAACTCCAATCGGATCTTTTGTAAAGGCTCATCTTTGTGCGTCGGTTTGATTGAGCCCAACTCACGTGTCTGTGCTAAAGAGTTATCGGATCTCGCTTCCATTGCAAAAACGGTTGGAAAGGAATAAAGAAAAATGCCCCTTTGACAACGATTTGAATTCTGGGGGTTCTAATATTAATTCTGACTCACTGTTCGCCGTTTTTATGAAATGATGAAAGGACTTGAAGGCGACAAAGTTAAGGCGATTTTCATTATTTCATCTAACCCACCTAAGACATCCTCGAAGCCGAAGAAGCCTAGGTAAAAGAAAATCAACCAAGGCGCCAAAATGGCTAATATTGGTGATTTCGTGAAAGACATTTTGCAAGAGAGTAAATGAGTAATCATGTTGGGTTGCGTATATCAGAGTATGGGGTCGGATTACTCACCTTCCGGGTAGGCTGAACAGAAAAAAGCTTCTACCTTTTACCTTTTATCCTTTGGATAGCTTCCGTTTTGTTCTTTAGGTTTTCGCTTTTCATTGTGTAGTTCGTGAGCTCGAGTTTAGGTCTTATTTTGTTGTTGAGTCATATCGTATGTCCTATTATTTATCCTCGGATGTATTGGTGCTTCATCTCTTGTTATATACGTAGTTCTTAGTATTTTCGGCAAATAAAACTAACAACTACCATTCGAGTAGTTTTTAAACTCATTAATGGCATGTATTAGAAGACATATAGTGAAAGGTTAACTATGGTGGTCCTGGTAACTCTTATTGGGTGATATTTTTTATTTAGTCACTTCTATACAAAAGTTTCTATCAAATAGCAGCCACTTAATACTTGTCTTCATAGTCTTCGTCAACTCCCCTTTTTATCATATTGTCTTCTTTCTTCTTGTGAAAAGAATCAAATTTAAACCAATTATTAATCCATAATTATATCTATTCATTCATTCCATATTTCCATTTCCATTTCCATTATTCAAACCAAATTAAAAAAAAAAAAAAAAAATGAAATCCACTCTTTATTTCTCTCTAATCATAATCCTTCTACCTTCACTCTCACTTGTTTCCTCACAAAATGTTATCCCAGACCATTACTTCATCAACTGTGGTTCCAACTCTAACAATATTTCTTTCAACGGCAGGACATTTAACGGAGACGTTAAGCCCGTTAACTTCAAAGTCTACGGTGGCAAAACGGCAACAAATACAAACACCCAAGTACCCGAACTTTACAAAACTGCTAGAGTTTTCAATACCAAATCAGGGTATAAACTTGAAGCAGATGACGTCAATACTTTTGTCATGGTACGTCTTCATTTCTACCCATTTTCATACAAGGAATTCGACTTATCTAATTCGAAATTTCAAGTTTCGGTTAATGGGTTCATTGTGTTACCTGAAGTTAACGCTGTTAAAGAACTTATAATCCCGATTGGGCCTGATGATAAAACGTTTATTATCGAGTTTAATCCGTTTGATAAATCGTCCCCTGCTTTCGTGAATGCGATTGAAGCTTTCACAACAATGAAAGATTTGTTTAGTAAAGATGAAGTAGGATTGAGTAATACTTCATCGTCTAATGCATTTAGCCCGATTTATCGAATTAACGTTGGTGGACAACCCGGTGAAATGGGCCCCGACCCGTTAGGAAGAGTTTGGGTTCCTGATGATCCATTTATCATTAGCAGTTTAGCAGCAGCTAACAAAACAGGGCAGGTGAAAAGTAGAGCATCAAATATATTTATTGCGCCTGATGATGTTTATAATACAGCTAAAGAGTTGACAAATAAAACTGTGAATCTAACATGGAGTTTTAAGGTTAACGATAGTTCGATGTATTTGGTTCGGGCCCATTTTTGTGATATTATAAGCCCGGGTCTTGAGGGTCCGAATGACACGTTTATTCTTTTCGTTAATAGCCGTCAAAAGGTGATTCCAACTGACGGTCAATATTGGGAGTTGCAAGTTCCGTTGTATGTCGATTTAGTTGTGGGATCTGATGAGTCTAAGTTTGTGAATGTTAGTATCGGAGCGATTAAAGGTAATAATAATCAACCTGTGTTCTTAAACGGGCTTGAGATCATGATGCCTTTACAAAATTCGGGTCGGGTTGATATTGGGTCGGACAAGGAGAAAAGTAAGAAGGTGATTTATATTGTGGTTGGATGTGTGATTGGAGGTGTGGTGTTCGTGTTTGTTTTGCTAGTAAGTTTTTATATTGGGTCGAAATACGGGAGGGGTAAACGCGCAGTGGTAGGGGCGAAGCCAGAATTTCAGATGGGGCCCTCGAATGGTAGGAGTTCGTACACGGGTATAAGTCTTGATTTTACGATTACCCATCCATCGCCAATACCTAATTTGAACCTAAACCTTCGGTTTCCACTTAACGATATCTTGCTAGCGACGAATAATTTTGACGAGAAGTTAATGATTGGAAAAGGCGGTTTTGGGAAGGTGTATAAGGGGATACTTTACAACGATATGATAGTGGCGGTTAAACGAGGTGAAAAGGGGCACGGGCAAGGTAGGCCCGAGTTTGTGACCGAGATTATGGTGTTGTCGAAGATACGACATCAGCATTTGGTGACGTTGATTGGTTATTGTGATGAGAAGAATGAGATGATACTTGTGTTTGAGTATATGGAAAAGGGTACTTTACAAGATCATTTGTATGATGTAAAGGATACAAACCCGAAGCTTTCATGGAGCCAAAGGCTCGAGATTTGCATTAGCGCTACTCGAGGGCTACATTACCTTCACACAGGCTCTGATGCCGGGATAATTCATCGTGATGTGAAATCGACGAATATTTTGCTTAACGAGAAGTATGTTGCGAAAGTGGCCGATTTTGGAATATCTTTGTTGGATAATGTAGATGGAGATATAAGCAATATTAAAGGGAGTTTTGGGTATTTGGATCCTGAATACATAAGTTGTATGAAACTAACTCCAAAATCGGATGTTTACTCTTTCGGAGTTGTTTTACTTGAAGTACTTTGTGCTAGGCCTGCGCTCGATAACAGACTTCCTCCAAAGGAAGCAAATTTGGCCGATTGGGCGATAAGAAACATAAAAAATGGGATGGTTGAGAAAATTATTGACCCATTTCTTGTGGATAAAATAAGCCCGAATTCGTTAAAGAAGTTTTTGGAAACGGTTGAGAAATGTTTGAAGGATTCGGGGGATGAGAGGCCGAGTATGATTGATGTGTTATGGGACTTAGAGTACGCGTTAAGGCTTCAAGAAATGGTGGATGATAAAGATCAGCATTATGATGATTGCACGATCAATAGTTCGTTGCAGTTGCCCATGTCGATAATTCATCGTTTGCCTTCTAATATTAACGAAGATGATGATGATTATGATTATGAAGTGAATGATAGCTCGGCAACAAATTACCCGAGTGAAAGCCAAGTGTTTTCCCAGTTGAAGATTGATGAAGCTCGATAGTACATATGAGCAACGAGGTCGATTCACAAGGTTTTTAAGTTTATACTTAAATGTTGATACTTTTTATTTTGTGACATTTCATTTTAATATAGTTTGTATATATTCATTGATGATTTATACCAAGTAATCTATCATATGTAAAAATGTTTAAGCTTATATGTCATTTGTGTTTTATATGTATTTCTCATAAACTCACAAGTTTTATAGATTTGTATGTTAAGACGAATTTAGTTGAGATGCTTGAATTGAAAAATGAAAAGTACATATAATCCATGCTCTTATAGACTTATCACCAAAATAAATGGTGTACACACATATACATATGATAAACTAAAGTAACTTGAACATACTTGAACCTAAGACACGTAAGCATATATATCTATGCCTAGTTACATTACAATGAACATGTATAAAACTGCCTATATATGTACACCTTCACTTATGTCCTTTACCCTTTTGGCTCGGACCAGTTGAAGTTGCCTTATAACCTTCATCGTTCTCTTCAATTTGGTCCAACTCATGATCATGCTCTTGATGGTCACTTCTTGCTGGTTCGGAAAATGGTGATAGTTTCACGAACTCCAACGTTGAAGCGGGCTTTTGTTCATCGTTCGTGGACACATGACTCAACTTGGGTGGTGCCAAGTTTCTCGTCTCAGCGAAAGCAACCAACGTCATTATGAACATCAACGGAAACAAGCAAAAGCTGCTGCTAAAGCTACTCATTGATGATAGTTTGTCCATAAGAGATTGGGTGTACATTTATATGGTGTTTGGGTATGTGTTTAAACTTTAGGGTGGTGGTGCTAAATTGGGTAAAGAGAATATGGTATGTTAAGGGGTGGTGGAGAAATGAGGGTGGAAAAGAATGGTGTATAAGCGGGTGCAATCAAGAATTAGGTGTTGTTTGTTTTTCTGTCTGCAGACCTTATTATGTCTTATGTCTGCGCGGAGGCAGACCTTTTTACTGCAGACAGTTTGTTTTTCTGAAGACATAAGATAAAATAATGTCTTATTATGTCTGCAGCCTCGCAGACTTAGAAATGTGCTTCTAAGTGCTGCAGACAGAATTAAGTTATGTTGCAGACATAAAAACAAACAGTCTTCATTATTCAGCATAAAGACCTTCAGACCACATCTTCTTAACAGACATGGTCCGCAGATCTTCAGACAAAAACATCTTAAAAAACAAACAGCACCTTAATTATAACTAAGGTGAAGGGGTTTTTAGGATTATGGGGTCTTTTTGTGACTTTTTAGTCTTGTGATAAATCTAGCATTTAAAATGGTATTCTTTTTTTATAAAATGCATTAACATGTTATACAATATAATTATTTAATTCATATGGTTTTATGGGTTTTTACAATTTTTTAATAATAAACGAGTATATATAATTTGCCTTTTCAGTTACTATGGGGTTATTTGGTGTGTACGGAGTATTTGACTTGGAATGTTTGAATGGGAATTTTATTATTGTTTGGTGGAGTTTTATAGTTTGAAACTTTTACACTTTACTGATTCTCCAATTCATTTGGGATTCTGTTTACTTTAGTACTTTCCAGTTTATAATAAGTAACTAATACTCCAATAAGTATAATTTGCTAGACTAGAATCATGTAGAAGTGTCAAAAACATATTGGATGCCTATCTAAGGAATCAATATGGGGTTTTTTTGACCAGCATTTTTGAGTTATTAACTGCTTAATGTGTTGAATGCTTATCAATATAAACAATACAATATATTATTACTCCTAGTTTAGGCATCAAATATGTTTTTGACACTTTTACATGGTTCTAGTCTAGCACATTATAGTTATTGCAGTATTAGAGTCAAATCGGCTCATGTTCAAATCTTTCTACCATTTCTTTTAATCACGGGGTGATGGTGAAGTGGTTAGGACTTACCCTTCTAAAGTAGAGGTCATGAGTTCGAATTCATGGATCTGAAAAAATTAATCCTCCTCGTGTTCACGGAGGTTCACCTACGATGAGTCCGAAATGTTCGCAAAGTGAGTAGTCGCCCTAAAAAAATAGTATGATTACTAAAAATAAAAAATAATAATAATTATTATTATTAATTATTAATAATTATTAATATTTATATTACTTATTATCTCTATATACTATATACTCCCTCCGTCCCACTTAAAGTGTCCACATTTCTATTTTGGGACGTCCCATATTAAGTGTCCACTTTGTGTTTCAACTAATCAGAAGAGGTTATTTTGGAGAGAGAAAATTTCTGATTGGTGGAAAATAGAGTTAGTGGGATTTTCTAAAAATGTATGCAAAAAGTAAGTGGACACCTGTAATGAAACGGAGAGACTACTATTTAAGAAAGTCCCCTACTAACCTTCTATGAATACTGTAGCGATTGTCCAGAAAGATCATTTTACACCACTATTTGTTTTTATTGTTTATATACTCCGTATTATGTTTTATGTCTCATAAACATTTTGTTGTAGTGTTATTGTAGCCTGAGTGGTTTTTGAATGTTTATATATATTATTTAAGAAAGTCCCCAGCGATTATCGTGAAAGGTCATTTTACACCTCTGTTTGTTTTTAGTGTTTATATATTATGTTTTTTGTCTCATAAACATTGTTATGTAGCATGAGTGGTTTTTTGATGTTTATAGTCTGAAGGTGATTCGAGTTTGATTCCATGTTCATTCCTTTTTTTTCTTCTTTTTACACGTGCTAGTTTTTTAGTTTCTTTGGTGACCGACATCTGCTTCTTTCTACAATTGTGTTATCTCCATCGTTGTTATTCTTCGTCATTTACTGTGTTATGCGACGTGCTTCAGTCTTCACAATTGTTGTGTATTTTGTAACTGTAAGTTTTGGTTACTTTTTGTAATTTTACTTTCTAACTCGATTTGCAGAATTTGTGCTTCGCTGTTGTTACCTGCTATACTTCTTCTTCTTCCTGTTTCTTCTCTTTTTCAGCACCGTTTTCCTACTTTGCTCTTTAATATTGACTGCTTTTGGCTATTGAATTGAAGAACATCGAGTTTATACCTATAAGTGGCCGTTACTTTTAGTTATTCTTTCTTAGTTTAACTTTAAATAATTTTCACCTTCTTCGTGTTGTAGAGTTTTTGATGTTATCGTTTGTATGTTGTTTGATTTCAGTTATGTTGGATTTAGTTGATAATGTCTTCACCTTTGGATATTTATGTACATGATGTTGTTCGTGTAGTTTTCCAGGTCATTTCACTTTGGTTTGTTTATGATTAGGTAGTTCTTCCTAATGATATCTATTTTTTAATATATTTTTTTACATATTCGATGCATTTGTTAATTTTCTTACTGTTGTTCTTTTTGGCACTCACCATGTTCTTACTTAAAAGTTTTTGCTCACTAAACTGTTTTTGGGATAAGTTGCTCTTTAGTTTTGTTTGTCTATATATTGTTTACTTAAATGCCTCTAAAAAAGAGATAAAGAAAAGTGGCTTGGAGTGCTAGATATAATTTTCCAGTTTTGGGCTCTAATTATGCTTCTCCTAGACAAATTGCAAATAGGCAGTTAATGTTTTATTGTGATACTGGCTATCCTGAGTTATATTCGGACATGGCTACTGGTATACATAAGGCTACAATTCGTAAGTCAATGAATTGTTTCTCTGTATTTTATTTTTTCAAAGTTTATAGCTACTATCTTTTTATCCATACCTATGGTATCATTACTGATATTGTTTTTCAATCATTTATACATTGTGTGGTTTATATTTGTGCACAATAATCTCATGATTTCTTTGTTTCTATCTATTTACTTAACCATTCCTAAAGATTAATTTTTTTTTGTGTGTTCTTTAAGCAGCTGTTGTAACTGATAGTACTGTTGTGGGATATGAAGCCGAGCAAGTTCTATACAAGATGATATTAATGCAGCAGTTGGCTCTGTTGCTAGTATGTTTATTTTTTTATATTTCGATTTTACAAATTTTTCCGTCATAAGGATTGAATATTGTATTCTTTTGGATTTATACATTTGTGTGCTATATAATTGTATATAATAATAATAATGGTATGAAGTTTTCCTTACTTTCCATTTATTCACATGTTTCATATATTCTATTTTTTACTTGATGTTAGGAGTTATAAAGACTAAATTTGTCTCTGCTCTCTTTATGCTGATGTGGTTCCTAATGTGTTTGTTATCGAAGATCAAACACAAGTACTTACACATGGGCCATTATGAAGGGCAGTTATGTAGAATGCAGAATTTTTTTTTTCAAAATAGTAATATATTTATAGGTTTTATAGAAATAGTTTTTAATTTTTCTTTTATAAAAATAGGTAAACCGAGCATTGATTTGCCGGTTTGTCTGTTTCGACACCAAACCGGCTATTCAAATGCCGGTTTGGGTGTTTTTATACGAAACTAGTATACGGTATTTAGGGTTTCGGTGTGGACCTATAGAAACAATCAAACCGACATTTGAAAGGCCGGTTTGCATGCAATTTTTTTTTTTTTTTGAGTTTTATTTAAAATTGCATGCTAATTCATCCATTTTTTTTAGTTCTATTTTTTTTTTTTTTTTTATGTTGTAAAATTGCATCTCAAACTATAAGTTGTAATAGGTTTGAGTTATTTCATTATTATCATTGTCATTATTACGAACAACATTTTTATTGAAAACATAAGTACGGTTACAACAACATAACTACGCTTACAACAATTGATCACAAATAACTACGGTTACAACTACTTCATATCTTAACCGAACCTAGTAGGACACGAATTCCTGTTATGACCTTATTTTGAGCAAAAACCACACCTAGGTGGACTTGTATCTCTGTTGTGCGTTTCATCCATTTCATTATGGTGTCGTCGTGATTGTCTCCTACCCCTATGTGTGATCAATCGTGTTGGATCGGCCTTCATTGTCCATTTTGCTGTGGTCCAGTATGTGGCATCTCTTAGTGGATGTCAGTGATAACTATATTGTTCCCTTCACGTGGTAGTAATGTAGTATATACTGATCAAGGTTTTTGGATCTTTATTTCTCATGCGACATACTGCAATACCATGAGAGCAAGGCATTCTTTGATGTTGCCATCTTCCACAAGTGCACTTTTTGGCCAAATATTTAACAGTGTACTCTGTCCCACCATCACCGCTTCTTTGATATGTAGATTGAACCTTGTACACCCCTGTTTGCTGGTTATAGCATGTAACCGTGTAAGCAGAAGCAAGTTTTTCACGTTCTTGAAATTGTGTCCACATAGACTTCGATAGTGGTGCTTGCTATTCATGAGCGGTTGTTTCTTGCGTGTTGAAGTGCTCTCTTGTGTAGTGAAATGTATAATCCATACACGCTTTGACTGGCATCATACGTGCATGACGCAAAACATTGTTCAACGACTCGGCTGTGTTTGTTGTTAAGTTACCCCAACGCAAACGAAAGTTGTCTCTAAACAAAGTCCACTTATGAATATCAGCGTCTTCTAAATATTTCCAAGCAGCCTCACTCACTGTTTTAATTCCACGCACTGCAAGTTTGTATCTATTACTTTGCACCGTGGAACCGGCCCTCCAACACAACTTCTTCAACTCGGTGTTTCTGTTAAACTTTGTGATCAAGTTACTACGAATGTGGCGCAAGCAATAACGATGATGCCAACCATATTGCTGGTTAGCCATCGCATTAAGTATACCTACATGACGATCAGATATAATACACAAATCTCTTTTATTGACATTAACTTGTGTTTGGACCAGTTTCAAAAACCAAGCCCAACTTTCGTTCGGTTCATTATCAACTACTGCAAATGCAACAGGCAGAATTTGCCCGTTGGCATTTTTGGCTACCGCTGTAAGCATCTTGCCAATGTATTTACCCTTCAAATGAGTTCCATCAATACAAAGTATAGGAATACATTGGTGGTACGCCATAATAGCGAGGCCAAATGCCCAGAATACATATTTAAATGTGTGGACACCATATTCTACTTGAGGGCCAAACGCCCATCGAACAATAGTATCCGGATTGGTGTAAAGAAATTCATCGACATATGTGGGCAATTCTGCCAAGTTTCTTTGCCAAGTTCCAAACAAACGTTCAATTGCAGTACGCCTTGAATTCCAAGCCTTTGCGTAAGAGATATCCACTTTCCAAACTTTTTTTACGTGAGTTTGGATGTGTTTAACCTCATACGCAATATCTTGACTAATATAAGATATAATATCAGTAGCAATTATGCTGGAAGTTAAGCAACGATTGTTGTTACTTTGCACGCTTCCATAACAAATGTGTCCCTCAAACCATTTTATAATTTTCCACACATTATCCTTATTTTTCATTGTAGCAGCTACCATCCAAGGACATCGTCTATTTTGGTTCGGACCATTGTAATGAGGACTGTTTCTGTAACAAATTGCTTTATAATATTTTCACCTGCTATCTTCAACAAATATTTCTCTCCGTCGGTCGATATTCCAATTCCTAACATCGGATACAAGTTCTTCTTTATTTCTGAGAACCATTCGTTTTCTAATTACATCGTCGTCGTTATAACAATCCCATCCTAGCCCGTCATCCTCGTCGAATGCAGATAGACCAGAATCTTCTTCAACATTAAGAAACCCGAAATGATGGTTCACGATAGGTTGGATCGGTCTCTCGATCACGTTTTGATCATCTTCGGATATATCACCTTCAACAATATAATTCTCTACGGAACCATCACTCGTTGTTGACGCACCATCGTCGGAATTTACTTCTTTATTTTGTTCTTCACCCACCTCTTCATCGTCATCTACAAACACACCTCCTGATTGAGATGTGGATGCGCCACCGGCCGCAATTTGTGTAACCTGAGAAGACTGAATTAAACTTTGTAACTGATCAACAAAACTGGATCCTTGTGTCGGAAAGACTTGCTCAAAGTGAATTTCAATTTGACCAACGTAACGTGCATTTTGACCTGCCAAAAAATACATTGATTCCAAAGACCTATCGTTGTGAATTTCAGTCGGACACGCATTACCGAAGTAATCATTCCACATAATCATCTTCAATGTATGTGTTCTTGGATCAGAACCCACACATTTATAAGCCATTTCGTTTAACTGCATGCAATTAATCTTTTGGTATAGTGGAAAACTGGTTCTAAGTGATGTTTCATCACCAGTTAACCACCCATTTTGAAATGTAATTCTACCACCCCAAATAAAATGAACCATAAAACCAGTAAATTCGGCCATTATATGTGATGAATATAATGGTGTTTTGGTGTTTTCAGTAATATGAGGATGTGTTTTAGAGATTAAAGAACAAGATGTAATCACAATGGAATTGAGATTAATTGATTCCAATCATAGCTCTATAAATAAAATTTTTGGGTGGAAAATTCAAATGCACACTCAAACAATGACATGATAGATTGCAGCTTTGCAGTAATAATACACTAAAAAATACAATAATAATACACTGAAAAAACTGAAGAAGCAGTAAATATCAGTGTCTAAACCGGCATTTGAAAGGTCGGTTTGCAGTGAATATCAGTATCTGTCAGAAACGTATACGTTTAGGGTTTATGAGGAACCAAACCGGCAAATGAAATGCCGGTTTGGGACTTGAATGACAAACCGATGTTTCAAACGTCGGTTTACCTATTTCTATAATTTTTTTCTAAAAAACCATTTATGTAATTACTCTAACAAAAAAACTATTTAAAAAAAAAAATTCTAGAATGCAGGGTTGTATTCTAAGAACGTTTTAATGGGCCGTATCTTGGGTTATGACTTGTAACTTATGTCGCTTCTGCTAGCCATTTAGGTTGTGACCAGGCTATGGCCTAGTCATACCAGGCTATGGCCTAGTCATGCCCGGTTGTGGCTTGGTCATGACTTGGTCATTGGGGTCGTAATTTGACTTTCACCATTTTCGCTATATTTTATTCGCTTTAAACTTTTTTTGTTCTATTCTTCTTGCATCACCTTCGTAATCGCATAATCTACAAAATATAGCAAATAAATGATTATTTCATGGATAAAGTTAATTATTTATTGTAAATGGGACAAATATCGAGGTTAAAATGCGTTCAGTCTTGGTTGGGAGTGGTCAAAGTGGGCGGTTTTCACTTTTAGTAGTTTTTGTATTTCAACTTCAATTTACGGAGTACTTATTTTTATTTGATAAATATTATATAAATAAAATTAGATTTCAAATGCATTTTCATTGGTATAGCTTTCATCAAATATTATATAACATAAAAAAACGTAAAAAGTTGAAAAACGATATACTTCATATCACAAAACTATTTCAGATATATATATATATATATATATATATATATATATATATATATATATATATATATATATGTGTGTGTGTGTGTGTGTGTGTGAATCTTTTTTTTTTAATTTATGAACACAATTTTACTTTAGTATACCAAATAGTTAATAGTAATTACACCAATTTATATTATTATCTCTAAAAATACTTTTAAAATATACTATACGTTTAACAAGTTTAAACTATATTTTTTGTTTCTTTATTTTGCGTTTAATTAATATTTGTATAAACATATATATTTATAAATACATGTAAAAATGAACCAACTAATGTTAAACGATTTTTTTAAAATGATAGTTTTTGGAAAGGTGTTTACAAAACTAGGAATTTTGGAAAAAATATTACAAACCTAGTGAAACCGGAGTTTCAAACTCCGGTTTGCCACTTGTTATCCCAAACTGTCATTTGAAAAACGGTTTGTGCCCTTGTCACTTCAAACCGGAGTTTAAAACTCCGGTTTGCCTGACTAGCATTTTTTTATAGATCTTGTGCTTTAAAGAGGGAGATCTTTGAAAGTCGAATAAAACCTATAAAATAGATATATTGGATAATGGTGGAAATGAATGAATTGATAATTTTTTATGGAATGACGTGAAAAGAGTAACTCTAACTAGTCAATGGTTTATTTTTACGGAGTAATGGGGTAGCAGGAAAATGAATTGATGGGTTTTAGAGAAAAGGAATAAACATCCAGTTTTATTGGTCTTAGCATGCACAACTCGTATCCAATTATATATATATATATATATATATATATATATATATATATATATATATATATATATATATATATATATATATATATAGTCAAAAGTTCAAACGAGAATAAAAAATATGGCGAGAACTGCGAGAACTATTAAATTACAAGGATTTTCACATGTGAATAAGTTGAATCACATATAAATGTTGACGGAGAATAAGAATGAACCAAAAAAAGTCCGAAAAGACCTATAATTTAACTATATAATCAAATATATAATTCCTCGTTCACATGTGCAGATGTGTTTGTAAACATGTGAACATTTCATATAATTCACAGTTGAACATGTAAATTGTGCTTGTGAACATTTGTTTGCCAATGATATAAACATTAGATAACAGTTATCTGTAATTTGTTGAATATAAATGCATATAAACCATTTAATTTAATTGTTACACAGTTCTCACCTTTTTTGTTGTTCTCGTTTGAACATGCCCCTATATTATATATATATATATATATATATATATATATATATATATATATATATATATATATATATATATATATATATATATGTACTAGTGAAATGACCCGTGAAATCACGGATTTGTTTAAACGAAATAGTTTAATGATATGTTTTAGGTATTAAGTTAATGTAAATGTTAAAGTCATTTAGTTTAATGACCCGTGGAACCACGGATTTTGACTAAGAAACTTGTCGTTGTTTTTACAATGATATTGATGTACTTAACTTGGTCAGAATAAATGAACTACATTCATTCTCTCACCAGCATCTTACAATTTTCATCACAGTTACTGTTTTTCTTGTTATAAAAATCTACATTACGACCTTGTATTGAGACATGTAATTCGGATAAATATATAACGTAATTAATCCCGTAAATATAATTCATATTTAAATAATAATAATAATAATAATAATAATAATAATAATAATAATAATAATAATAATAATAATAATAATAATAATAATAATAATAATAATAATAATAATAATAATAATAAAGTTTACTTAAAAATTAAGTATTTGTAATTTTCATAATAATTATTAGCAATAACAAATGTCTCTTGAATTTTTTTAAAACTTAAAATACAATTATTATATAAAAGTTGTACAATATGGTTTAAAGATTGTACATGTGTTCATGTGTTGTTTTGTAAAAGATTGTACAATTAGTTAAAAAAAAATTGTAGATATGGTCATGGAGGTATTTATATATTCTTGGTATTTGTTTTGATGTTGTATCTTCTTTAAGTAGAATTAATATTATAATGTAAATTAGTAAAATGGCATTTTGTATTTTTTTTAATTTTTAATTAAGTAAAATTAATATATAATAATGAAAATAATAATAATAATAATAATAATAATAATGATAATGATAATAATAATAATAATAAAATAATAATAATAATAATAATAGTAATAAATAATAATAATAATAATAATAATAATAATAATAATAATAATAATAATAATAATAATAATAATAATAATAATAAGTTTGCTTAAAAATTAATTATTTATATTTTTAATAATAATAAAGTTTGCTTAAAAATTAATTATTTATATTTTTGATAATAATTATCAGTAATAACAAATGGCTCTTGAAATTTTTTTAAAACTTAAAATACAATTATTATATGAAGGTTGTACAATATGCTTTAAAGATTGTACATGTGTTCATGGGTTGTTTTGTAAAAGATTGTACAATTTGTTAAAAAATTTGTACATATGGTCATGGGGGTATTTATATATTCTCGGTTTTTTTTTTTTTGATTTTGTATCTTTTTTTAATTACAATTAATTTTATAATGTAAATTAGTAAAATGCCATTTTGTATTTTTTTAATTAAGTAGAATTAATATATAAAATAATAATGACATCATAATTATGAAAATTAAAAGGTAATTAGTGAAATGATGATATTATCATTTTAGAGGTTTATAAGAATATATATATATATATATATATATATATATATATATATATATATATATATATATATATATATATATATATATATATATATATATATATATATAGCTCGTTTAGGCTCGCGAGCTAAAACGAGCTCGATATCCAAAGCTCGAACTCGAGCTCGTTTATTAAATGATCCCTAACTTATGATCGAGCTCGAGCTCGTTTGGGCTCGACTCGATTCGAGTTTTAAAGCGCCGATCTCGATTAGCTCATGAGTAGTTTGACTCATTTACAGCCCTAGTTATCATTAAAAAAAATGCCACGTAGGCAAACCGGAGTTTCAAACTCCGGTTTGGGGTGACATGGACACAAATCGAACTTTCAAACGCCGATTTGGGATAACAAGTGGCAAACCGGAGTTTCAAACTCCGGTTTTACTAGTTATGTAAGTTTTTTTTTCAAAATTCCTAGTTTTGTAAACATCTTTCCAAAAACTACCATTTTAAAAGAAAATTTCGATGTTTTATATTAATATTAGTATGTATATTGTATTAATAAATTACTAAAATAATATTTATTATTAATGTTATTGTTGCAAACGATTTCCCATGGCAGCGCAAACATCCAAACCCTCGTTGATTATATCATTCGTAATTAATATATGTTTTTATTTATTTCACGCAAAATTTAATGCATAATGAATTTTTTAGTTCAGAGACTAACTAATTTTGTAATTTACTTATATAGAATTTAATCGTCTTCTTAAAAATATCTATAAAAGTCACACATTGTTCTATTTTATCATCTCAAATAAAGTTATGAACACATAATCATCACATACTACCACTAACACCATGAGAGACGAAGTTGAACTACCTACCATTGTTCAATCAAGCCGAAGAGAAACACTTTTAACACCACATTTAGGTCTCATTGATAATCGTACATTCAATCGCTGCCATACATCACCGATTACTTTCCCTTATCGAAAATGTAACCGAAATCATTCTCTAAATACCAACCACCATGTTGTTGACGGATGTGGTGAATTTATGCCATCATATGTCTTGCATCCAAGTGATCCAAATTATTTAAATTGTGCAGCATGCGGTTGTCACCGCAGTTTTCATATTGAACCTAATCTTCCACCCGCACCTCGAGTCAACGAGTACCGATGGTCCCCCACCCCAGACTTTCAACACCCACAAACATCTAACACTCCTAGGTCACCCCTGTCCCCACAACCTATTTCTTCATCATATGTCACAGCACTGCACCATATGACTGCTGCATTTAATCCCGGATTTCCTCCACATCCCACAAATCAAGAAAGAACAAAGCGATTCCGGTCAAAATTCACAGACGATCAAAAGGCGAAAATGAAAGATTTTGCAGAAAGAATTGGGTGGAACATGAAAAAGGAATCTGAGGGAAACGTTTTGACATTTTGTAAATCAATTGGAGTTAGTAAACGTGTTTTTAATGTTTGGATGCATAATAACAGAACTAAAAATGTTAAATAACCTGTAAAGGAAGGAATTTCTTTATCTATAATTAATTAATAAATATTAATTAGTGATACTAGTTTAACTGTTCATAAATTGTAATTATATATATATATATATATATATATATATATATATATATGTGTGTGTGTGTGTGTGTGTTTTATTTTTGAACAGCAGTCTGGGATCACTCAGGGAGGACTTAACCACCCACGCATTCATCTCTCACAGTTGCATAACCCGCCCCAACTACTGCCCAGTAGGAAACCCAACCCAATTCGAGGGCATGGGCGGTAAAACCTCCCTCCCCTACTGCCCCCGCAACGCGATGCGCGGAAGGCACCATTGGGTGAAATTCAAGGATAAAGGGACAACCTTGTGTGCAATGTTGCACTCCACAGGAGACGAACTCCCGACCTCTCGCTAAGAGAGGTAAGCTACTACCACATGAGCTACAACACAAAATAATTATATGAGAATCTTCTCATTTCAACTTTTGGTGTAAACAATTTCAGCCACATATTTGTTTAAACCGATTAAATATATCTATAATTAATAAAATGCTATAAGGGTATAAAAAATAACTTCCAAAATTATCTCTTTGTTCCTTCTTCTTCCCTCTGTATTTGACAGTTACAAAACATCATCCATATGATGGATTTTAACATGAAATTTGTATATATTTACTGGTAATCGAATTAACTAACAATATAATATACTTTAACCTGAAATCATGAATAATTAATGTTATATATATATATATATATATATATATATATATATATATATATATATATATATATATATATATATATATATATATATATATGCTAGTGAAACGATCCGTGAAACCACGGGTTTGTTTAAATGAAATAATATAATAATATGTTTTAGGTCTTAAGAAAATGTAAATGCTAAAGTTATTTAGTTTAATGACCCGTGAAACAGCAAATTTCGACTGAGAAACTTGTCATTATTTTTACAAATATATTGACGTACTTAACTTGGTTAGAATAAATGAACTACCTTGACGTACTTAACTTTGTTATAAAAGCCTACATTACAACCTTTTATTGAGACATGTATTTCACATATATATGTAACGTAATTAACATCGTAAAAAGCACTCATATTTGAATAATAATAATATAATAACTATAATTAATTACAATATAATTATAATGAATAACAATAAAGTTTGTTTAAAAAGTGAGTATTTTTTAATAATAATTATTAGTAATAACAGATGCATCTTGATAAATTATTAAAAAATAAAATACAATTATTATATAAAGGTTGTACAATATGCTTCAAAGTTTGTACACATGTTTATGAGGTGATTTGTAAAAGATTGTACAATTTGTTTTAAAGTTTATACATATGGTGATGTGAGTATTTTATCATAAGGTTATACATAATTCTTTAGATATTGTACATATGGTCATGAGGGTGTTTTATCATAAGGTTGTACATAATGTTTTAAATATAGTACATTTGATCATGAAGGTGTTTTATCATAAGGTCGTAGATAATGCTTTATATATTATAAAATTAACATGTTAATAGTTTTTTACTAAATACAATCAATTATTTTAATCACATCATCATGAGGGCTTAGAATTTTTTTTTTTTTTTGAAATTTTTTTAATCTCAGATAATCCTTATTACGATATCATTAAGTAGATTTAATTTAGCTTAGAATTTTTTTCTTTATTTTTGAAATTTTTTTTTTAATCTTAGATAATCCTTATTTATGATATCATTAAGTAGATTTAATTTAATTTTAAAAATAATTCTATTTATGACATCACCTACATGTCCTCACAATTTTTCTTTTTTCTTTTTGATTTTTTTATAGAAGGAAAAAAGATAATTATTGCATAATCATTTTAGTATTTTAATAGAACTTATATATATATATATATATATATATATATATATATATATATATATATATATATATATATATATATATATATAATGATAAACATACACACCTAATGACGTCCGTCACGTCACGCTGCGTCATGTGCAGCGTCACGTCCAGCTTACATGGAAACCTTGGTCGAGCTTAACAGCATATTCAAGTCAACGCCACGTGTTTGGTTGCGTGACGTTTCTAACGGGGTTGACTTGGTATTGCCGAGCTGGACCAAAGCCCTACAAATAAGGAATTGTGGGGAACGTGGAGTAGGTTGTAGGCATGATTAGAAGGTTCTAATGGCAGTTATTAAGAATGGGCATTATTATAGCAGTTATTGTGCATAACCGCCAATTATCTATCTATAAATAATGGCTCTAAGCCTCATTTGAAGGCTAATCAAGCACACATACTCTAATCTTCTCTTCATTCCTACCTTGGAGGCTCGGCAAAAGACAAACAACATCACACCCTTCATCTCATCTAACCGAAGGAACCCCTTCCAAAGGTTATACTATTCTTTTACTTACCTGCACTCATACCGAATAATTTTGGTTTGATTATTTGGCGCTATCTGTGGGACCCTACGAGTAAATCAATCTTCGCAAAATATCAGGAGGTTCTGATTTACCACCATTTTCAAGCACTGGGGAACAATATGATCCTTTGAGACCTAACGTAAAGTAACTATGTGACCCCTAATGAAAATATTCATCGAACTAGGCTTGACTTTGAAGATAACACCAATACTGGACCTAACGTTTCAGCCCCAACCAGCCCTGTTAGTTCCAGCTTAAAGATAATCAATGGAGAGGAGGTCATCTGTTTCTTGGCAAAGGGAGGATTCGTGTTGCCCTTGCTCGCGTCAGGCTAAGGCGATAAGCAAACGGGAGCGTCAAAAGTGTAGTGACCCAAACTTTTCCATGTTTATATATATTAAATGAGATTGATATTTACATGATTAAATATTTCCAACATGATAAGCAATCAAACTTGTTAAGACTTGATTATTTGAAATGAGTTTCATATAGACAATTGACCACCCAAGTTGACCGGCGATTCACGAACGTTAAAAACTTGTAAAAACTACATGATGTTATATAAATGGATATATATATGGTTAACATGAGATTACGATAAGCAAGTATCTCCATAAATATGTTAACAATGAGTTATATACAAACAAATGAGATTATTGATTTAAGAAACTCGAAAATGATATATATATATAACGATTATCGTTATAACAACATCTTACTAAATACATATGTATCATATTAAGATATTGTTACACTATATTTAACAAGATAAAATGATAATTAAGTAAATCATTAAGTGTGTTAACAATGAACTACATATGTAAAAACAAGACTACTAACTTAAGGATTTCGAAACGAGACATATATGTAAGGATTATCATTGTAATAGTATTTTAACATATATAGATGATGCTAAGATATATTTATACACCATGTTATTATGATAACATTGTGACGACCCGAAAATTTCTGACTAAATTTAAACTTAATCTTTATATGTTTCCGACACGATAAGCAAAGTCTGTAAGGTTGAGTCTCAAAATTTTTTTGAACTGTTTCATATATTCAATTGACCTTTGACCGTGTCCGACAATTCACGAACAACTATTTGTAAATAGATATGTGTGTGTATATGTATATAAAAATAATAATTGGAAATATAATTTGAAATATTATATGTTGTTGTTAATAAATGAAATTATGTAAAATAAATAAAAATATGATATTATGAAAATTATGATTATATAAATAAGGTATATTAAATATATATATATATATATATATATATATATATATATATATTTTGATTTCGAATCTATTCAGTAAACGACAGTAACGCTTAATTGTCATTCGGTTAATATTAAGCAAGTTAAAATCAAACCTAGATGATTTTAAAATAAACGGTTATCCGAAAATGAGTAATATAAATTTTAGGCTTACTAAATATGTATTTACAAACTATTTGAGGAATTTTAAAACTTTTTACATTTTACTTGAGGTTGGGAGTGAATAATTAATGTAAATTTTATTTAATAGTTAATGACCGGTTTTTGTACCATAATAATCAGAATAAACAAATGGACATAATTTAAAAATTGGGAAATTATCCGAAGACTTTTTATCCGTAACTGTTTAGCAATGCACCACGATATAATATTCGTATTTAAAAACGTCGGTAGAACACTCCAAAATCTTAGGCTGCTTACTGTATTTCAATCAAAATGTTTTAAATTTATTATATTATTATCATTATTAAAGTTAGGGAGTAATATATTTTATATCTAGATACATCTGTATATATGTATATGATCATTTACATAAACACTCACACCCATTTCGATCACCATCTCCTTCTCCATATCATCACCATAGCAACCACTCCTGGTTGCCATCGTGACCACCACTGCACCACCCATCTATCACCACCACTTAAACCATATTATTCGAACACCACAATCAGACAACCATCACCCTTGATCTTCCTGCTCGACTGTCAACACCAACATCATTATAACACCCATTTGCAACTACTAGCTACTTGAACAAATACTATTTCTGTATTCATTGTTTTCGACTTTCATGTTCATTTAACGACTTTAAACATCTATATTTTACGATCAAACCACCATTAACTCGTCACAATTGTTGCTGCTGTTAACTGAAGGTTTCTGTTTTCTGTTTCAGTTAGAATACACCATACAAACCCACTACTACAGCTGTTCATTTTCTATCATTATGCTCATATTACTAACATCACCAAACTCTAATAACTAGATTGTTATTCGATCTCCATAAAATCACCACTTCTTGTTGCTTCATCTTCATAAATCTAAAACCACCACTATATTTTTTTTCTTCTGTTTCTATCTGTCTTTCTGTTCATGATCGACCTCCATAGCCACAGCCCACCGCCACCTTCCTATCTCTACTCACCACCATCAAAGACCCAAGTGAACTGAATAATACTATTGCTCGACTACAACTTTCTGCTGTCAAAGAACTGCTGCCGTTAGACTCTTCGGTTTCTGTTCCTGGTCGTCAACAACAACACCACCATGTACAGCTGCCACCATCTTAAATTAACAAACAACCACCTTAACGCTACTATTACGGTTGCTACTCAATTTAAACTTGACTCAATACCAAACTCACTATTCACCATATTCTTCATAACACATCATCGAATGAAAACCATCTTTGTGCTACCGTTACAACCTACGATTAATTCTATTTCTTTCTTTTTATGATCGGATTCCAACCTTCACATATCACCATGATTTAACTTGCTTTTGCAAGTTTCCTTTTTGTTTTTTAACCGACAACCTTTAAAGGAAAGATACCCCACTTTCCATTATAGATCGATAGTGGGTTACATAAGGAGTTTTAATTCATTGATGTTAGACACGAATAGTCCTAGTGGAACTAGTTGGATACAATGGCCGACAGCTTTTGGGTAATAATTTGAATGTATCTAAACATCACGGCTGCATATCTCTAATTTAAATTATATATACCTGTTTCGTTTCAAAACCTCACTCAGAAAATTGATAAGATGTCACGGAGCATCTGTTTTACAAATTGGGCCACTATATTTAGTTCCCTAAGTGGGCCGAATTCTTTTTTTTTAAGTTTAGGTATCGGGCTGAATGTGTCATGTGGACTGGTACCATTTTGGACAACAACTTGGGCCGTATATGAAGTATCCTTTTAGGCTGCAACCTTAAATAATGAGTGAAGAAGATGGATTACGCTAACAGGTTGATAGGAGCTTAATCTAGTCATCGTATCAGTCGGGTATAGAATTAGAATACAGTGATCGAGATACTTATGATTTTAGCCGAGATGAATTGTTGATGTTATACGAATAATGATGACATCAATGATGAATTTAAAATATGATATTGTGATTTCATGTGTATGAATTAGATGATGATCTTATGATGATATAGATGAAATGGTTATGAAGATGATAAATAACTTGGTTGGATTAGTTTGTGAAAAAAGATGAATAAAAAGGAAACAGATTTAAAACGGGTTATATCATTTTGGTTATTGAAGTAAAATAGAAAGATAGATCAGCTCGACTGGTTAGGCATGTGTTTAGGCATCCGAGAGGTCACGGGTTCGAGTCCCGTTTGGGGCATTCTTTTTATAAAAAGCTTTATAAGAGGGTATACTCCTTATCCTTATTTTTATAATTATCATTACTATTATTATTGTCATTATTATTATTGTTAGTAATATTACTAGTATTAATTATAACTAGCATTACAATTATTATTACAAGTATTATAAATGTTATTATTCTTACTATCATTATTAACATTATTATTATTATTATCATTATTATTATTATTAAAATAAGTATTACTAGTATTAATATCATTATTATTATCATTATTAGAAAAATTATTATTTTTATAGTTATTATTATTACTACCATTATTATTATCATTTTTATTATTAAAAATATTAAAATTATCATTTTTATTATTGTTATCACTTTTATTATTATTATCATTATTGGAAAAATTATTATTTTTATGGTTATTATAGTTATTATTATTACTACTACTATTATTATCATTTTATCAAAATTTATATTATTATTATTATTGATATTATGTTACCAAATAAATAAACTATATAAGAATATATTTAATACATATCACATAACAACAATAATATTTTCATAATAAATACTAACTATCTATCTAAAGTATATAAAAGAATATAGTTAATTTAGTATTTAATAAAACATACAAATTACTAAAATAACAATTAATAATAATACCAAACTTGCTCGAATACGATTATATGTGTTAATATATATATGAATGATATAGGTTCGTGAATCGGAGGCCAACCCTGCATTGTTCAGTTGTCCAATATCGTCATACGTATTTTTACTACAAAATACAATACTGTGAGTTTCATTTGCCTTTTTACCCTTTATATTTTTTGGCTGAGAATACATGCACAATTTTTATAAATGTTTTACGAAATAGACACAAGTAATTGAAACTACATTATATGGGTGAATGATCGAAGCTGAATATGACCCTTTTGCTTGGTAGCCTAAGAATTAGTAAACCGATCTACTAATTGACGCGAATCCTAAAGATAGATCTATTGGGCCTAACAAACCCCATCTGTTGTAGCGGATGTTTTAGTACTTCGATGTTGTTTTATCATGTCCGAAGGATTTCCCGGAATGATAGGGGATATTCTTATATGCATCTTGTTAATGTCGGTTACCAGGTGTTCACCATATGAATGATTTTTGTCTCTATGCATGGGACGTATATTTATGAGAACTGCAAATGAAATTCTTGTGGTCTATTAAAATGATGAAAATGAATGATTATGATAAACTAATGAACTCACAAACCTTTTGGTTGACACTTTAAAGCATGTTTATTCTCAAGTATGAAAGAAATCTTCCGCTGTGCATTTGCTCAATTTAGAGATATTACTTGGAGTTATTCATGACATATTTCAAAAGACGTTGCATTCGAGTCGTTGAGTTCAACAAGATTATTATTAAGTCATTGATAGTTTGATATATTATAAAATGGTATGCATATCTGTCAACTTTCGATGTAATGAAAGTTTATCTTTTAAAAACGAATGCAATGTTTGTAAAATGTATCATATAGAGGTCAAGCACATTGCAATGTAATCAACTATTATGTATCGTTTATAATCAATATGAACGGGGCATTTCAGTTGGTATCAGAGCGGTGGTCTTAGCGAACCAGGTCTTTCATTAGTGTGTCAAACTGATAGTTGTTTAGATGCATTAGTGGGTCTGAACTTCGACCGTGTCTGCATGTCAAAAGTTTTGCATATCATTTCGTGTCGAAAATTATTTGCTTATCATCCTTAAAGTCTAGACACGTCTTACTGCCTCTATTGCATAGATAGTGTATAGATAAATTCATATCTTAGCGTATCTGCTAATCCATATCTTAGCGTACCTGTTACTGTAAACTTTGCCTGTCGTATTCCGTAGATTCCTCCGTAACTTATGGGATTTGAGTATTATATATGTATATATAAATTATGTATTGCAGGGTACTAATCTACATCCTATAATCTATTTCTTATCGAAAATCCTTCATCTGATCGTATGAGATGAATCCCTCAACTAGTTCGAGTCCCTCAGATTTCGATAGCTATTCCGATAGTTATTCCGACAGCTATTCCGACATGGATATTCACCTAAGCTCCGAAAGCGGTGTCACCAGAATAAATCAACCAATCATTCATCCCCAATTTATCTGATGGGTTCGTAGCCTACTCAATCATTGGAGACAAGAAGAAGGTGATCCCTTCCATCCACCACATTCTGAAGCACTTACCGGCGAACCTGTCCGAAACACCATTTTCAGCCTCATTTCCAGAGTATCTCGTCATGATTATATACTATACCAAATTCTAGATCTTATTTATCCGCTCGTCCGAACCGACAATCATCCCGGAGTCATACAAGAAGTCAACGAACTTCGTGCTCTGGTAATAGCTTTGGAGTATATGGTGCAAAACTTACCAGCTTCAGCAACATCACCGATATCAACAGAACCACCAGCAATAGCACCCGTACAATCAACAACACACGCCTCAACAGCACAATCTGTACCTCGAGCATAAATATCGTTCTACATGACGTTCTACATCATTTATCTTTGTTCGACATGGCGATTATGTAATCTCTAATGTTTTAGAGATTATATATTCTTGTTCTAACAGTAAATCAAATGAGTTTAATATCATATTGCCTCATTAAATCCATGATTACATATGAAGAAAATATATATGTATATATGTTTTCATAAAGATTGTAATTAAAAATTCTTTTGTACAAACTGTTAATGGTGAAAATATTTTAACGGGTAGGTAATACCCGAGGAATATTTAGATTTCACATTAATAAGTTACACTGTACATTCTTCGAATCTTATTCAACAGTCATTTACTATCCTACTTACATCCACCGATATACGTATTCGTTCACCACAGAATAACCATTTTCATTCAATTTCATGTTTGGATTTTGACCTATCAGAATCCAACAAGTGGCATAATGAAGAACACATTTGACGAAATAAAAATTTGATAGAAACAAACAAATTAACTATGAAAATTTTTGTTAAGAATCCACGCTAACTGTTTCCAGCTAACTGTTCCTAGCTAACTGATTATATTTTATTTATCGCAGTTTATTTATCGCAATTTAATTATCGCAATTTTATTTATCGTCATTTAATTTCTGTTATTTACTTTACGCACTTTATTTATCATCATTTAGTTTCTGTTATTTATTTTACGCACTTTAAATATCGGGACACATATACAAGGTTTTGACATATCATATCGACGCATCTATATATATTATTTAGAATAACCATAGACACTCTATATGCAGTAATGCTGGAGTTAGCTATACAGGGTTGAGGTTGATTCTACAATAATGTATATACTTTGAGTTGTGATCGAGTCTGAGACATGTACACGGGTCACGATACGTATTAAATAATTCGAGTATGATATATTAAACTCTATATGAATTGTTGAACTACAAATTGTGGACTCCTAACTATGGACTAATGACACTGGACAATTAAAATGAATTAAAATATTGATTATAACATATGAAACTAAACATTTCTTCAAATTTGCCACTTGATTTCATCTTAAACCTCATTTGTATCTTGACGATTACAATCCGAGTTCAAACCTTTCATGATTCTTGAAAACACCTCAATCGAGAGGATGAACCAATCGCACTTCATCTATGGAAGGAAAGATTTATGCATATAGTTATGCACCTGAAAAACTCTTGAAACCTGAGTAAACGTTTAGCATGTTGCTGTGCTATTTCCTTAGTATTATTATTACCCAAAATAACTTGATAATCCCTTTCGAGATAGCCAATTTTGTCACAGCTCCAACAAGTCACCTTCGACTTTTCGTTCGAAACAACCTTATTAACACTTTGATATATATGTGTGCTCTTTTATTGTTACCGGAGAACCTTTTATATTCCACCATATTACCATCAGCGTTTAATCATCTAAAAACACAATTCTCTTGAAACCACCTCGGATTGATAACCGATGATTAAGATATCGTAGCATTAAATGCAGAGGAAACATAAAAATTGTAGATGATCCAAACGGCCAAAAGTTTGATGATAAAGAATGGAGTGTTAGGAATGCTCGATAGAAAATTTGGTACTGAAATACAGATTGAGCAAACCATGAAGGAGACCAAGGCCAAATACAAGGACCATACCAAATATGCAAAGAAACCAGGTAATTCTGGATCCGATGAAACCTTCAACGAATAATTTGCTCTGTACACATATTAAAATCTTGCGGAAAATCTTTCTTCATCAACCATCGAACTTAGAAATTCCAAAATATCATCATAAATATCTTCGATATTTCTGAAGATATTTTCATATATATTCTCGTCCGAAATTATTTATCTCTTCGTGCTATCTACATTACATCATAAAGGAAACTACTTTAGTTTCTAAATTTCTTTAAAATTTGAGTTTGAATAATGAATGATTTTGAAGTAGTGTTGGGAACTGAAGCATGAGTTAGTATAATATAATGACACTTGATCAACGTGATTATATTACAGTAAGTCATGCTGAGTTTCTAATGAAGCGTGATGATTTACAGACCATACCGTCATCATGTGCCATGTTACACGACTCTTACATTCTACATAATCTCTAAAACGTATCAAGAACATATTTTTATAATGGTTCTATCTTTTCTTTTGAATTTTGGTAATATAATCAATCAAGATCATGCTATTATAATCTCTCTCTTAGAACATTAGTCAAGTTCATTCGAAGTTCCATACTTACGAATTCTGGACCGTTACTCGCTTTACTAGAGGTTGAGAAGATAATAAAAAGGCAAAGAGCTCCAAAATATAAGAGAAAATATAAAGCCCAATAACAACACGGAGGTTACAAACCATGAATATTAATACG
The DNA here is from genome assembly GCF_046630445.1 of Rutidosis leptorrhynchoides. NCBI lineage: Eukaryota > Viridiplantae > Streptophyta > Magnoliopsida > Asterales > Asteraceae > Rutidosis > Rutidosis leptorrhynchoides. The sequence goes on along the minus strand of NC_092341.1, from coordinate 283,129,225 downwards.
AATAGCAATATAAAGACATGATAGAATTAAGAATAGTATCACCCCAAGGTAATAGTAAAAGTAAACAGATTTTTCTAGTGAAAGATTGAAAAGAAGGATGACAGAAATGATAATTAAGTAAATATCAAGGATTAGAACTGGATTAAGCATTTTCACAATCTTTTGGATGTATGAACTAAGAAAGAAAGTATAGGAATGGTAAGAATAATGGAACGGAAGAGTTTAATTTATAGTGGAAATATCAGACAGAGTAATCGAGGCAGATCACCGTATTTAATTATAGAGATCTTAATTTCCTTACTCGCCGAAGAATCAGATCTTATAGATTTCCAAGATTTTCTTTTAAATTCCTTGAATTACGGAATTTAAATGTAACTACGTTAAAAGCTAAGGCGAATCTTTATTTTCTCATTTCACTCTTTTGTGACAGTTTCACTCGTACGCTTCACATAATCGAATCGTTTTATCTATATTACTCAATAATGATGAAACTCTATTTATCAACTCATATTCGTCATGAAAACATTTTTATTGTTAGCCATGATGACCTCACTCAAATTTTGGGACGAAATTTCTTTAACGGGTAGGTACTGTGACGACCCGGAAATTTCCGACTAAATTTAAACTTAATCTTTATATGTTTCTGACACGATAAGCAAAGTCTATAAGGTTGAGTCTCAAAAATTTTTTGAACTGTTTCATATATTCAATTGACTTTTGACTGTGTCCGACGATTCATGAACAACTATTTGTAAATAGATATGTGTGTGTATATGTATATAAAAATAATAATTGGAAATATAATTTGAAATATTATATGTTATTGTTAATAAATGAAATTATGTAAAATAAATAAAAATATGATATTATGAAAATTATGATTATATAAATAAGGTATATTGAATATATATATATTGTGATTTAGAATCTATTCAGTAAACGACAGTAACGCTTAATTGTCATTCGGTTAATATTAAGCAAGTTAAAATCAAACCTAGATGATTTTAAAATAAACGGTTATCCGAAAATGAGTAATATAAATTTTAGGCTTACTAAAAATGTATTTACAAACTATTTGTGGAATTTTAAAACTTTTTACATTTTACTTGAGGTTGGGAGTGAATAATTAATGTAAATTTTATTTAATACTTAATGACCGGTTTTTGTACCATAATAACCAGAATAAATAAATGGACGTAATTTCAAAATTGGGAAATTATCCGAAGACTTTTTATCCGTAACTGTTTAGCAATGGACCACGATATAATATTCGTATTTAAAAACGTCGGTAGAACACTCCAAAATCTTAAGCTGCTTACTGTATTTCAATCAACATGTTTTAAATTTATTATATTATTATCATTATTAAAGTTATGGAGTAATATATTTTATATCTAGATACATATGTATATATGTATATGATCATTTACATAAACACTCACACCCATTTCGATCACCATCTCCTTCTCCATATCATCACCATAGCAACCACTCCCGGTTGCCATCGTGACCACCAGTGCACCACCAATCTATCACCACCACTTAAATCATATTATTCGAACACCACAATCAGACAACCATCACCCTTGATCTTCCTGCTCGACTGTCAACACCAACATCATTATAACACCCAATTGCAACTACTAGCTACTTGAACAAATACTGTTTCTGTATTCATTGTTTGCAACTTTCATGCTCATTTAACGACTTTAAACATCTATATTTTACGATCAAACCACCATTAACTCGTCACAATTGTTGCTGCCGTTAACTGAAGGTTTCTGTTTTCTGTTTCAGTTAGAATACACCATACAAACCCACTACTACAGCTGTTAGTTTTCTATCTTTATGCTCATATTACTAACATCACCAAACTCTAATTACTAGATTGTTATTCGATCTCCATAAAATCACCACTTCTTATTGCTTCATCTTCATAAATCTAAAACCACCACTATATTTTTTTTTTCTTCTATTTCTATCTGTCTTTCTGTTCATGATCAACCTCCATACCCACAGCCCACTGCCACCTTTCTATCTCTACTCACCACCATCAAAGACCCAAGTGAACTGAATAATACTATTGCTCGACTACAACTTTCTGCTGTCAAAGAACTGCTGTCGTTAGACTCTTTAGTTTCTGTTCCTGGTCGTCAACAACAACACCACCATGTACAGCTGCCACCATCTTAAATTAACAAACAACCACCTTAACGCCACTGTTCCGGTTGCTACTCAATTTAAACTTGACTCAATACCAAACTCACTATTCACCATATTCTTCATAACACATCATCGAACGAAAACCATCTTCGTGCTACCGTTACAACCTACTATTAATTCTATTTCTTTATTTTTATGATCGGATTCCAATCTTCACATATCACCATGATTTAACTTGCTTTTGCAAGTTTCCTTTTTGTTTTTTAACCGACAACCTTTAAAGGAAAGATACCACACTTTCCATTATAGATCGATTGTGGGTTACATAAGGAGTTTTAATTCATTGATGTTAGACACGAATAGTCCTAGTGGAACTAGTTGGATACAATGGCCGACAGCTTTTAGGTAATAATTTGAATGTATCTAAACATCACGGCTGCATATCTCTAATTTAAATTATATATACATGTTTCGTTTTAAAACCTCACTCAGAAAATTGATAAGATGTTATGGAGCATCTGTTTTACAAATTGGGCCACTATATTTAGTTCCCTAAGTGGGCCGAATTCTTTTTTTTTTTAGTTTAGGTATCGGGCTGAATGTGTCATGTGGACTGGTACCATTTTGGACAACAACTTGGGCCGTATATGAAGTATCCTTTTAGATTGCAACCTTAAATAACAAGTGAAGAAGATGGATTACGCTAACAGGTTGATAGGAGCTTAATCTAGTCATCGTATCAGTCGGGTATAGAATTAGAATACAGTGATCGAGATAATTATGATTTTAGCCGAGATGAATTGTTGATGTTATACGAATAATGATGACATCAATGATGAATTTAAAATATGATATTGTGATTTCATGTGTATGATTTAGATGATGATCTTATGATGATATAGATGAAATGGTTATGAAGATGATAAATAACTTGGTTGGATTAGTTTGTGAAAAAGATGAATAAAAAGGAAACAGATTTAAGACGGGTTATATCATTTTGGTTATTGAAGTAAAATAGAAAGATAGATCAGCTCGACTGGTTAGGCATGTGTTTGGGTATCCGAGAGGTCACGGGTTCGAGTCCCGTTTGGGGCATTCTTTTTATAAAAAGCTTTATAAGAGGGTATACTCCTTATCCTTATTTTTATAATTATCATTACTATTATTATTGTCATTATTATTATTGTTAGTAATATTACTAGTATTAATTATATCTAGCATTACAATTATTATTACAAGTATTATAAATTTTATTATTCTTACTATCATTATTAACATTATTATTATTATTATTATTATTATTATTATTATTATTATTATCATTATTATTATTATTATTATTAAAATAAGTATTACTAGTATTAATATCATTATTATTATCATTATTAGAAAAATTATTATTTTTATAGTTATTATTATTACTACCATTATTATTATCATTTTTATTATTAAAAATATTAAAATTATCATTTTTATTATTGTTATCACTTTTATTATTATTATCATTATTGGAAAAATTATTATTTTTATGGTTATTATAGTTATTATTATTACTACTACTATTATTATCATTTTATCAAAATTTATATTATTATTATTATTGATATTATGTTACCAAATAAATAAACTATATAAGAATATATTTAATACATATCACATAACAACAACAATATTTTCATAATAAATACTAACTATCTATCTAAAGTATATAAAATAATATAGTTAATTTAGTATTTAATAAAACATATAAATTACTAAAATAACAATTAATAATAATACCAAACTTGCTCGAATACGATTATATGTGTTAATATATATATGAATGATATAGGTTCGTGAATCCGAGGCCAACCCTGCATTGTTCAGTTGTCCAATATCGTCATACGTATTTTTACTACAAAATACAATACTGTGAGTTTTATTTGCCTTTTTACCCTTTATATTTTTGGGCTGAGAATACATGCGCAATTTTTATAAATGTTTTACGAAATAGACACAAGTAATTGAAACTACATTATATGGGTGAATGATTGAAGCCGAATATGCCCCTTTTCCTTGGTAGCCTAAGAATTAGTAAACCGATCTACTAATTGACGCGAATCCTAAAGATAGATCTATTGGGCTTAACAAACCCCATCCGTTGTAGCGGATGCTTTAGTACTTCGATGTTGTTTTATCATGTCTGAAGGATTTCCCGGAATGATAGGGGATATTCTTATATGCATCTTGTTAATGTCGGTTACCAGGTGTTCACCATATGAATGATTTTTGTCTCTATGCATGGGACATATATTTATGAGAACCGGAAATAAAATTCTTGTGGTCTATTAAAATGATGAAAATGAATAATTATGATAAACTAATGAACTCACCAACCTTTTGGTTGACACATTAAATCATGTTTATTCTCAGGTATGAAAGAAATCTTCCGTTGTGCCTTTGCTCAATTTAAAGATATTACTTGGAGTCATTCATGACATATTTCAAAAGACGTTGCATTCGAGTCATTGAGTTCAACAAGATTATTATTAAGTCATTGATAGTTTGATATATTATGAAATGGTATGCATATCTGTCAACTTTTGATGTAATGAAAGTTTGTCTTTTAAAAACGAATGCAATGTTTGTAAAATGTATCATATATAGGTCAAGTACCTCGCAATGTAATCAACTATTATGTAATGTTTATAATCGATATGAACGGGGCATTTCAAACATAACAATTTAACATCTTATTTAAGTATTATAACAATGGATTAATTACATTTAACAAGATCGTTAACTTAAAAGTTTCAAAACAACACTTACATGTAACGACTAACGGTGACTTAACGACTCAGTTAAAATGTATATACATGTGGTGTATTAATATGTATTAGTACACTTTTGAAAAACTTCAAGACACATATCAAAGTACTTCTACTTAACAAAAATGCTCACAATTACATTCTCATTCATTTTCATCAACAATTCTACTCGTATGTACCCGTATTCGTACTCGTACAATACACAGCTTCTAGATGTATTTACTATTGGTATATACACCTTTAATCATTCATTCTTAGCAGCCATCTTAGATTCAAAAATATGTGGAACCATTATTTAACAACTTGTATGACTAATGAGCTAAAAACAAACTTAAGGATCTTTTTTTTCTCTTTATAACAAGTAATCCCGTTTTTATGATTTCACCCCATTTTTCCATTCCATTTTCTCATACTTACACTCCAAATTCTCTCTCAAAATACTCCTAACATCATACTTGATCATCTCCAAGCATTTTCACCATCTTTTAGCTTCAATTACAAGCTTTAATCATCATAAAAACAACCATTCAAGAACACTTCAAGAAATCTTTCAAACTTGCTAGCTTACGTCCAATCTTGCAAATCCATTTCAAGTGATCATCCAATCTCAAGAATTTTTCTTATTTACAGTAAGATATCTTTCTAATTCAAGCTAATACTCGTACTCAAACTTTAGTTCAATTTCTATAACTATAACAATCTTATTTCGAGTGGAAATCTTACTTGAACTTGTTTTCGTGTCATGATTCTACTTCAAGAACTTTCAAGCCATCCAAGGATCCTTTGAAGCTATATCTATTTTTCTCTTTTCCAGTAGGTTTATCCACAAAACTTGAGGTAGTAATGATGTTCATAACATCATTCGATTCATACTGATAGGTCAGATCATGTTGAGATTGAGAGAAATGATAAGATAAAGAGAGATTCGGTATGTAAGCATGAGACTCGATATTAGAGAGAATCGGTACAATTACATTCCACAACTTCTAGAACTAGGTTACAATGCAATGGCTATCTAATTAGGACTACTTAGGTTCCTTATATAGCCCTCTTCTAAGGAACCTTCATTTAAGCTTATTTTCACATTAACACTATACAACTTCGGGGTCCTAACAATCTCCCCCTTATTGTTAAATGTGAACTTTACAACATAATCCTATTTTGAAACATCTAAAGGAACTTTGTTCCTCTGAAGTGAACTTTAGATTTGAATCCCTTGAGATTCTCATATCTTCGTATATTCACTCTTGTTTTGAGACGACTTTTTAATCTTGTGAGAATGTATTTGACAATCTCAATATCTTCAGTTGAATAGCAGTTATTGATCAATCTCCATCTCATGTACTTGAAAGCATACATCAACGTTCCGTC